>NC_048298.1:115989832-116231275 GCF_013100865.1 Trachemys scripta elegans
CTCTTAATTAATTGGCCTCTCAGAGTTGGTAAGACAACTCCCACCTGTTTATGCTCTCTGTATGTGTGTGTATATATATCTCCTCAATATATGTTCCATTCTATATGCATCCGAAGAAGTGGCCTGTAGTCCACGAAAGCTTATGCTCTAATAAATTTGTTAGTCTCTAAGGTGCCACAAGTACTCCTGTTCTTTTTGCGGATACAGACTAACACGGCTGTTACTCTGAAACCTAGTATTTAAATGGATCGTTTTTATCCACGGTTCTCACAGTGCTTTGCCAAGGTATATAAGTGTGATCATTCCTATTTTACAGATGGGTAAACTGAGGCAGCAAGCTTAAGTGATTTGCCCAAGGTGAGATGGCAGAGCAGATTATAGAACCCATGTTTCCTGACTTCTAGTTCAATGCACTGACCTGGAGCTTTTTCCTTTTTCTTCCTAACAAATTCTAGTTGGGAATGGCTTGTTTTGTTATGTTTTTTTAAACAGATGGTTTACATTTCATAATGGACCATTTAAACAAGTTGACACTTCCTCTCCTTTCTCTACAGCATATTGTGTAGTGTTAAAGTTGGCAGAAAGAAGCATAAAGCTCTTGGGCTTGGATTAGAAGCTTCTATTAGTATTGGATTTCTATTAAGAAAATGAAGCAGAGTTCTTGATCCCTGGTTCTGGTTGCTATCTGGCCTCCCTACTTAAATGTAGTGTAATTGCTGAAAATGTTTAATATTAATTATTTATAACCAAAGCAGTTGTTTCTTAGTAAAAAAAAAGAAGTGCCAGTGTGCCATGATGGAAATACATTGTTCATGAATTTCTCCATGAATATCAGGGAAAATAATGGCTATTCATTGGTCATCTCTTTGCTAAACATTCAGAGTTTATTATTAAAAATTGAAATCCTAAAATGTTTTGTGCATGACATCTGCTTTTGATGAATAATGAAATGCCATGTACATTTAGGTTGAGAAATAAAACGAAGATTGTGACTAGTTCTGGTCCTCCAAAATTGTGATGTGATAATCCCAACATCTTCACCAAATTACTCTAATACAGGGGTCTCAAACATGTGGTGGCCTGCGGAGCTCTTCCTTGCGGCCTGCCAAGCTCCCCGTGCCCCCCCCCAGTTACTTCCTGTCGTCACCAAACTCCCCTCATCCCCGCTCTGCCTCCCCGAGTTATTTTATGTGGCAGCTAAGCTCCCAGCTCGCTGCTCCCCAATGTTTGGGGCCGGGTCTCTCCCCCGGCCCCGCCTGCCGCCCCCACGCACCTCCCCTGAGTGTCTCCCGGGCTCACTTGCTGCCCCCTCACCGCCCGGAGCCTGCAGCTCACCTCCGCTCTGCCAGCTTCCGGCATCACCTGCTGCCGCAGGGTCCTAGTGCCCCCCTTCACTAGGCCAGGGCAGGCTGCCCTTCCCCTGCCCTTCTGCCCTAGTCCTGAGCCTCTCCAATGCCCCGAACCTCTCCAATGCCCCAATCCCCTCATCCCCAGCTCCACAGCCCTCACCCCTGCACCCCCTCCTATCCCCAAATTCCATCCCAGAGCCTGCACCCCCCACCCCCGCCCAGAGCCTGCACCCTGCACCCAAACTCCATCCCAGAGCCTGCACCCCAGACCCCCTGCCCCATCCAAACTCCCTCCCAGAGCCTTAAGCAGGTGGGGGCGGAGTTTGAGGGGGCAGGTTCTGGGCACCACCAAAATTTCTACAAACCTGCCACCCCTGGAAGAGGCAGAGCAGGGGTGGAGTGGTGGTGCAGCCAGTGCAGTGGGGGGGCTTTACTGAGTGTATATATTTTATTAAAACCGCTAGGAAGAGGAGGTGGAGAAGAGATGGGGCAGGGGCGGTGTCTCATGGAAGGGTGGAGTGGGGGCAGGGCCAGGGGCAGCGAGGGGTGGGGGGTGTCAGTGATGTGGCCCTTGGGCCAATGCACTAGTCCTCATGTGGCCCTCGTGGTCATTTGCGTTTGAGACCCCTGCTCTAATACATCCTCCCTCGTTTCAATTAGTTATGTTGCCCTAATGGACCAAGCACAGGGATAAGAGCCAGACTACTTCTCCAGAATAGTGGCAGAACTCCCGATCTCTGACACTGATGTACTGTGTAATTTTAAGCAAGTCATTTAAATGCTCTGACTTTACTCACACTGTACTCTTTAACCCTAAAATATCCCACTGTTGCTTTCAGTTTCACTGGTGATAGCAAGAGTGGGAGCTCCTGTGTGGGTGAAGCACTCATGGTTCCAGCATTTCAGCCACTGTGGGGGAAATCCTGACCGTATTGAAGTCAAGGGACTTTTACAGTTGACTTAATTAGGCCCAGGATTTGCCCTCTATTGTGTAGACCTGGACAAAGTTTGATGTCATGGTAGTTAAAACACTGGCAGCCGTGGGATATTTATTTAGAGGATCATTTAATTAGTGTTTGTAAAGTGCTTTGGAAATATAAAACATTATGTAAATACAAAGTGTTAGGATGTGAAATGTTGCTGTGTGCTGTTTAAAAGCTGTTGCATTATACTTCAGAGGTGACTTCTTTTCCATGGTGAACAAAATGGCTCTTCCTTGTATGTGCGCATGCATAGATCTGTAGAGAGAGAGAGAGAACTTGTTACTACACCTTAAGTAACTGATGATGAGGGGAAGGGAGTAAGGAATTCCCTCCCCGTCCCCTTTTGTATGGCGCAGGTAAGGTCCACATAGAAACCCAACCCTTGTGCTTCTGAGAGCAGAGGGGCTGTTGCTAGGGAGCCACTTGCCAAAAAGGCAGCAAAGAGTAAGCAGATATAACAACAAAGTACAATTCCCCCAGCAAACCTGAGGAGCAGAATGTTCTCAGACAGATTGCCTCTTAGTGCCTCCTTTTAGGCAGTGCAGTTCTGCACCACCTCTTAGTGTAGGCTTCCCTGACAGGCATAACATATAGGCCATACTTTGATAAGAATGTTGAGATCCTTCAGAATAAAAGGCACTGAATAAATACAAATTGTTATTTAGGAGAGTTTTCCCCCATTGCGTCTTTGTCTTTTTTTTTTTCTTTAAATGTTTGGTGACGCTTTTACAAAAGAAAATAAAAATATTGACAAACCTATGACACTGTTGCATTTTACATTGGACTTTTCCCCCCCTTGTGATTGAAGCAATCCAGTGCGAGAAATGATGCTTGCTTAGTGGGTCAACAACACATTTAGTGTTCTAAGCTGAAATTCATGTGACCATTTGAGAGAGATGGTTTTTTTTTTTCCAGTTTTGTTTTGTTTTTAGAAATGGTAGTTACTGATACTACACTTCAAAAAGTTTTGAAGGGGGGATTTGCTTCCAAATATGTTTTCCAGATCATTCATTAGTTCTCAGGACGGCTCCTAGGTGGTGTTTTACTTGCTGGTACCTATGTTATTTTTATGGCCACATGCCAAATTTTGGAAACAAAACCTGTTTTTCTTTTTCTTTGCCCTTTCCTCCCACCCCCTATGGAAAATTTGTTGTAACAAATCATATTGTGTTCCCAGTCAGATGTCATCCACTTGGGGTTTTTTGGAACGCACTTTAATCACAGCTTCAACCATATCCAATTGGGGAAAAAATGTGAATATACAATAGGTATATTGTATGTTTGTTACATATCAGCTCATTGCGGCTGGAAATTTCCTAAATAAAATAAGCACACAAAATTATTGATGAAATATCTCATTACCCCTTAAAATAGGCATAAATGTGTGAGAAAGTGGACAAGCCAAGCCTAATAAAATTAAAATATGCTGAATTTACTGTTCCTCCATTTTCTAAACAATATTCCCTACATCCAATAAAAATGAAACTCTCCGGTAATTGGTTCCTCGTACAGTACAATACAATTAATGTTTAGGAGTTAAATACCATAAACTTCCTTGGGCATATTTGCTGATGTATCTCTATTTTTTAGTTAGTCACATGTTTCATTGTTTAATGGGTTATCATGTGGCTATATTATAATCTCTCTTGTACGCGGGGTCCATGTGTCTGGCTTCTAAAGAGACTGCATGCTAATTTCTGATTTAACTGTGTCAGCTGTATCAGCTGACATACAGGTCAATGACAACCACCAAATCACAAGAAAAGAAAATTGACATGGTACGCTTTTATCAGAATGACAAAAATGGGAACCATGTGTTATCAGGACCACATACTGTAGTTTCTTTGTAAGGATGTTAATCATCTTTTAGAGCTACTGTTTGCGCCTTGGAAAAGAATGATCATATGACTAAACCCTCATCTTCTCCTCCCCCAAAATAAGAAAAAAAAATTAAAACTGTGGATTGGCACAGCAAGATTTAGATGCTTTGTGGCTAAAAATGTGCCTAGTATGCTATGTGAGAATGTGTCACTGCTATAGTGTTGGACACTGAACTAAAAGTATCTTGATGGGGAACAACTGCCAGTGATTTGTTTTTCGGTTACAAGAAAAATTGCCAAATCAGTAGTGCACGGGGAGGTTCTCACGGTAGCTTGAATAAATCTGAAATAGAGAAAATAGTGACTTCTATAATAAGAAGTTGGTGGTTTCAATTCAATTGCTGGGCCAAAACGGGTGTCTAAAATTGAGTCCCTGGGAGAATGTCAACGAGCCCATGGCAGCGAGCATCCCAGCCTGGTTTGACAGACGCGGGCTAATGGGGCTGCACTAGCTCTCTAACAATAGTTGTTTAGACAGTACTTTGAAGTCGTGGCTCACGTTGGAGCTTGGGCTTTGAACCCTACTCCCTCCCTCCCACCCCCACCCCCACCCCCAAAGTTTCAGAGCCAGAGCCCCAGCCTGAGCCACAACTTCAAAGTGCTGTCTACACAGCTGTTTTTAGAGCACTAGCGTGAGCTTCGCTTACCTGAGTCTGTTGACCTGAGCTGAGAGATTTGCTGCCACAGGCTGTGTGGACATACCCTAAATCTATATTTGAGCACATAAATAAAGTACATCTACACTGCAAAAACAAACAAACAAACAACAACAAAAATCCCTGTGACAGCAGGTCTCGAAGCCCAGGTCTACAAATTCAGACTCGTGCTATGGCATAAAAAATGGCAGTGTAGACATTCCCTCTCAGGCTGGAACTCGGGCTCTAAAACCTGGGGAAGGGAGGAAGGGTCTTGGAGCCCAGGTTTCAACCTGAGCAGGAACGTCTACACCACAGGTGGGTGACCTCCGCGGCCCATCAGGGTAAGCCGCTGGCGGGCCACCAGACAGTTTGTTTACATTTGCACGGCCACCCGCAGCTCCCAGTGGCCGCAGTTAAAAAAAATATGCAACTGGAACTGTGCATAGGTATGCTGAAAGGAAGTCAGGATACCAGGGTGTGGGCTGTCATGTGGTCCCTCAGTGGTGCCTGCTCACTCTTTCTCTCCCCACCCCCTTCCCTGGTCGGGCCTGAGACCCCCAGTATCTCCTGTGACAGAAGCTATGAATAGTGCCCAAGTGCCCATCTATTTCCAGGCCTCCCATGGTATTTCAAACATCCCTACTTTCACATCATCAGAACCATCAAAATAAAGTGTGGAAATGGACACTTTGAGTGGTATGAATGAGTGGTGAGAAGTGTTGCTGTGGAATACCTGCCTGTACCCACCTCCTTTGAGTACTCATCAGAAAAATATTTAAGTAATAAAAACATTTTTTTAAACTGAGCTATTTCTAAAGCTGATCAAACATGGGGGAAATGTGCATTTTTGTTCGGCAGGTTTAAAAAGGAGCAATGCTTCAGTTAATCAATGTTTTTGTAAATTTTTTATTTGTGAACTTTTTCATTTTTTTCTGTTTTCGTTCCTTCCTCCAATCTTTCTCATATGTCCATTTTTGCCAGTGAAAAGGGTGTGTGTGTGTGTGTGTGTGTGCGCGCAAAAACAATAAACTTAACAACCAAAAAGGTTAAATTTTCCATTTTCTAATTTAATTGGGAAAAAAAATTGTAGGAAAAAAAATCATGAAATTGATAAAAGGCCAATTTTAATGAAAACATATTTCATCAAAAATTTTCAACCAGTTCTAGTTGTTTCTATAAGGAGGTGCATCCTAAGAATCCTGTCAAAACATTATTATAATTTAACATTAGTGTGTAGCAGGATTTATATAGCAAATAAGTAAGACTTTGTATCTGTCACGGAGGTCGTGGAAGTCACGGATTCCGTGACCTTCTGTGACTTCTGCAGTGGCTGGTGGAGCAGCCCTACAGCCAGCCACACTGTCTGCTGCTGGAGTGGCCCCGGGCCCAGCCGCACCAACTGCTCCTTGGGTGGCCCCGGGGACCGACAGAGCAGCAGCCGGTGCAGCTGGCCCCGGGGACCACTTGAGCAGCAGTAGAGGGGCGGCCGGAGCAGCAGCCAGAACCGTGGCCCTGGGAGCAGCTGCTGGCCCTGCAGACAGCCTGAGTAGTGGCCGGTGGGGCTGG
Source organism: Trachemys scripta elegans (assembly GCF_013100865.1). Lineage (NCBI taxonomy): Eukaryota > Metazoa > Chordata > Testudines > Emydidae > Trachemys > Trachemys scripta. The sequence continues at coordinate 115,996,249 of NC_048298.1, forward strand.
CCCTGGGGCCCCCCAGAGAAGAGGCCCCTCGGGGACCTCCCAGAGCAGTAGCGCCCCAGGCCCCCCAGCTAAGATTTAGTCAGGTATTTATAGTAAAGGTCACGGACAGGTCACGGGCTGTGAATTTTTGTTTATTGCCCATGACCTGTCTGTGACTTTTACTAAAAATAAAATCTTTTACTAAAAATTGCTAAATTGTAGCCTTATGAATAACACAAAAGAGCTGGTAGCTCTGAAGAGCTTGTAGCCTATAAGAAGACAGGACACTGGAAGAGATTACAGCATGGTATAAAATAAAAGAGTGGAGTGAGAGAAGAAGAAATTAAATGTTTGTTCCTAAGGGATTTTCTTTTAAATTATGACATTTTTTATATATTCTTTTAAAAATATTAGATCTTGGATAAAATATTCAAAAGCATTTAAAGTAATTTAGGGACCTAAGTCTCTCTTGAAAGTCAACAGGACTTAGATTCCTAAGTGCCTAAATTACTTTTGAAAATGGAACTTAAGTTCGTAAGTTTCTTTGGTGCTTATTTAAGGTATGATTTTTAATTGATTTCGTTAAGCCAGTGCAAAAGGCTGTGGTACAGAAGGATATTTCAGTTCTAACTTGGCTTAATTCAGTTTTGCTTAAATTGATTAGGAATCAATTAAAGCTAAACTAAAACAAGCTACTCTTAAACTGAAAATAGAATGTACACCTCTACCCCGATATAACGCTGTCCTCGGGAGCTAAAAAATCTTACCGCATTATAGGTGAAACCACGTTATATCGAATTTGCTTTGATCCGCTGGAGCGCACAGCCCCGCCTCCCCGGAGCGCTGCTTTACCGCGTTATATCCGAATTTGTGTTATATTGGGTCGCGTTATATTGGGGTAGAGGTGTATAATGCAAGGGTTTGTACTGGTTTAACTAAAATTGATTTAAAAGCTGACAAGTTAAACCAGTGCAACTCTCATGTAGACAAGGCCTTAGAAGATTGTTGTTTGAGGGACTGTGGCTGAAGGTGGGTTTTAAGAATGGGAAGGTTATAGGGCAGTGACATTCAGACCTCAGTGGTTGAGGAGCCAATTTAGCGATCAGCATTACCCAGAAGAGACATAGTAGTGTGAATTCATTGTTTCATTTACTATAATATTTAAATAGTATGATGGGGAATATTTAGTGTGTGTGTGTTTGTATATATATATATATATAATAATTCTTACAACAAAATGACTGACCAAGTATTATTATTTTATCAATTACAATTGGTTAATAGCATAGTAAAATCATCCTGCTTACTTAATAACTTAGATTGGTTAATAATTAAATCACATAGTGTTTTAATGTCATGTGCTGCCAAGAGCTGCATGAGACACATTAAAGAGCCACTTGCAGCTCACGCGTCTCAGTCGGAGTATCGCTGCTGTAGGGCATAGTGGACCAGGGAAAAGATTCCAGGAGAAGAGGCATACAGAGCGAGCTGCTTGTGGGACAAGGGAACAAAGCGGGAATGAAGGGAATACCAAGATCAGGTCCGCACAGCAGAGAAGCAGGAGACCAGTGATAATGTATAGATAGGCAGGAAAGGAGAGGAGCAGCGCATCCTTGAAACAAAGGATGAAAAGGCCTAGTCTATGCAGATAAAATTTTCAGAAGTGCCTATGTGACTTGGGTGTTTGTCTTATTTTCAAAAGTGACTTAGGCATGCAGGGGCCTATGTCCCATTGAAAGTGAATGGGGACTTAGGCTCCTAGGTCACTTAGGTGCTTTTGAAAATTTTATCCTACATGTTTTTATAGAAAGCATTGGATTCACATCAGGAGATCCCAGTTTCTTCAGTTGCCTTTTTCCCTGTCTGCCTCCAAGGGGCTCCATGCTCTTGCAGTTCTCACCTCTGCCATCTTCTTCATATTTTGAAAAATAATTGTACTCTATAATACTGGAACCAATCTCAGCATTTTGGTCACTGAGTAGTCTCCCAAGGCTGCTTCTGCAGCGGTTTGCAAATCAGACGATGTGTTACAGTGTCTGTGCATCAGCCAGAGACAACTTCCCCCCTCCCCCACTCTCTTCTGCTCCACACAAACCACCCAAGTCCCCCCTCACCCTCATTCTCCCACAAACCAGGTCCATCCTCACCTGCATGCTCCTCTGCAACTGCATTGCTTCCTCTTCCAGGTCACTCTGTGGTCCTGTATTTCCTCCCCCGCAAAATTTCTTCTCCCTCTTCACCCCCTTTTCCACAAACCCTGAAATCACCTTCTGAGGGATGGTCCTACAATCTGCACTCCCAGACTCCCAAATCTCTGTTTCATCCTGAGCCCTCCACAATCTCCAAAACACACCTTCATCCCACCTAGAGTTCCACGTGTAATACACCTCTCTCTCATGCCTGGCTCTCACCACTACCTACAAGCTCTCTCTTGCTCTGTCCTGCCACCTCTGTCATTTTTGAGTTATGTTATTTGTCTAAGTGGTGCAAGTGGGAAATAAGTGTATTTGTAATTAAGAGGAATTTAGCAGGTAATCAAATCATTTCTACCGTTTCTCTTAAGATGCAAATTCCACCCTTTGCTCCATTCCAGACCCTTCCCTCTGGTTTGTAAAAAACCAAAAATACAGCAAATACCTGACTTTAATATTTCTTTTGTAGCAAAAGTCCAGGAATTGTAGCTGATAGTTTGGAACTTTAAGGAGCCTCATAAAATTCTGTATTTTTGGCTGTTGTCTAAAAGATAAAGGGAGACTGGTAGCCACTAATTCTTTCCCGATTGTAATACAACAGTATGTTGTGATTGTGTTTTGTAGAGTGGCTTCAGTATAATACTACTGTTTGAAAGTGGATTGTTTGAGTAGTACAAGCGTATGACTGGTTGGGAAATAGCTGTTTCTAATAGCTGACTATCTTGTTTGACATTCCTAAAAAGTTCCTAGCACTTGGGAAAAGGATCGTTTAGATCTAAAAATGAGACATTTACTGAAGCATTAATAAAATGCTTAAGAAATGCATTTCCCTAAAATTTGTTAAGCATTAAATACAACTGCTCAGACAAATCTAAATGCCAATTTGGGAGAAATGTTAAGGACAGCTCGGAGAGGCAGTGCTCTCCAGTGGAGCAGGTATTGGGTTAGGAGTCAGGAGATCTGGGTTTTAGTCTCTTCTCTGGCCCGCTGTGTGACATTCACTGGGCAAGTCAGTTCTCCTCTCTTATTTTCCCCTCCCACTCTTTTTGTTTTGTCTTTTTAAGAGACAGAGCCAGTCTCTTGCTATGTGTGTGTACAGTACTTAGAACAATGAAGTCTGATACTGCCTCTACTCATTACTGTACCTGGTCTAAACTTTCCCGCTATTGTTACATTGGGTCAGTTGCAACAGTGGGAGTATTAGTATAGACTAGCCACAGGAGTTGCGATGGTGGGAAATGTTTGAAGAAACAAAAGCCTATAGCAGGCAAGAGCTACTACACTTAATGAAAGGAATTTTAAAATCCTAGCACATAATGGTAGGAAGACAGTAATATTGAAGTCACAGAAATATTATGGATTCCAAAAGCTTCATGGTAGGGTCACAAAAGCTTTTAAGCTTTTGTTATATATGTATTGTTCTTAAAAATATTTTTGGAGCACTGGAAATGTGTCAGCAACCAAAATGATAATAATACTTAATAATTAATGACAACAATAATAATAGTGAGCATGGAGAACATGGAGCACACAAGATCCTGGCTCCACACAACTTAGTGTTTCAAAAATTACACGTCAGTGCACATCAGCATTCATTCTCTGTGGAACTGAGGAAAAAAAATCATTTTGGTTTTTTGTGTGGCTGGCACTTGCACAATCTGCCCATTTCTAGAACGAAGTCATTCGAAATGAAACGGGGATTTTCCTTTGAGGTTCTTGTGGCATTGGGAGTAGCACAAAGCCATGAATGTTGAGTCTGTTACTTTTTGGGGATATTTTTCTTAGCTGTCTTTAAGACTTGCTGCTTCCGTCACTGGGTGATGTTCTAGAGTAGAAAATTTAAAGTCAAAGAATCACTTCATTCAATCAATGATATTAAACGGGAAATGGAATCCTAAATTAAATCAAGGGGATATTGGAAAATGTGGAACAGTAACCTCATTTGATTAAAAGTCAAAACCAAGTTAGAAAAAGAAGTGTGGACTGGTGGCTGGTGCAGAAATCTAGGAGTCAGGATTCCTGGATTATGTTGTTGGTTCTTACACTGCTTGACTATGCATCCTAGAAAAAATAACTTTGGCCCCAGTTCAGGAAAGCATTTAAGTACAATCTTAACTTTAAGCATACATATAAGTCCCATTGAAGATAAGTATCTGCTTAAGTATGTTGCTGAATCAGGGCTTAATTTTTTCTGTCTCACAGTTTACCCAACTATAAATTAGTTTAATAATACTCACAGGGGAGTTGTGGGGTTTAAGTGTTTATGAACCACTGAGATCTTTCAGTGAAAAGTTGTGTATAGGTAGAGCACATTAAAAAAGGGCAACATAAACATTAGTGGCTTTCCTGAAAGCACATACACCAAATTTTACAACAGACCCTATTTACAGTATTTTAAAAATCTGAGTGCTTTTTCCCTGTTTTATGTTTCCTGGGACTTACACTTGATGTCATCACAAATGTATCATTTAATAATAATAATAATTCATTGATAATCATGGAATGTTGCATTCTGCATGGCCTTTTAAATTGCTCTTTTATCAATTTGCCCAAAAAAGTATAATCCTGGAGGGAAACTTTTATTGTGTCCGCTTAATCAAATGTACTGCAACCTTGTAGAGTGCCTACCTAATAAAATGTTCTGTGTCTCATGGTCTTATTTAAAATGGCTCATTCTATGCTGTGCTAATCATATCTATTAGCAGATCATTGGGCCATGCACGAATGGTCTGATGATCCTTATTAATTGAGTGGAAAGCTTTTAAACATTTTGTCATTTGGGCAAGGAATATAACGCACGTAACATTTCTATTAAGCTTGCAGCTCCAGCTTTCCCATTGGTTTCATTAGTAGGTGGACAAGAATAGAATTCATTTAAGAGTAAGTCATTTAAAGGCAAACCAAAAGTGACTATTTTTTATAGTGAAACATGTCCTCTCCTTGTTTTTGTTTGTTTGGGGGCGAGGGGGCTACCTTTTTTTTCCTTCAGAAAATGAACATTTTTCATTAAAAGTGTTTGCCACTTTTTTAAAAGCTTTTATTTTACTCCTACACTGTGTCTAGCACAGTAGGATGCTGAGCCTAAGCTATCTTCATTTTTGGTAAGAAGCTAAATGAAGGCACCAATCCTGCAAAGGGATCTGGGAGGGGGCTCCTGAAACTTGTGCGGTGTCCCTTTGACTGCACACTCTTCTGCCTTTTGCAGAATTGGGGTCTCAATCTGTAAAGCCAGATTGCTTCCACCAAAAAGAAACTATAGAATTCAAGAGTGTGCCATTTTTGTTCACATACATACTAAAGTTTGATCTGTGTGCTATTGAGCTTACAAACAATGATCTCAGTTTGGTTAACTTCATATTCTGGACCAGTCTATAAATTTGTCCCCTTCTAATACTGTGATCGTATCAAGGTTATACTGTTCTCCTTTTCTTTTCTTTCTCTTTGTCTTTTTTTTTTTTTTTACTTTATTTATTTATTTTTTTTTTTTGAAGTGCAGCCCTCTGATCAGTGCGCACTTTTTTTTCCATTTCCCTAAATACATCATGAAAAAGGATGAGGTTTCCGCCTTAATTGCTTGTGCCTTTTATTCACATTCCTCTCTCAGCCAGAATTGTGAAAAGAGTGTTAGTAAAAGGCTTCACAATAGAGCTTTTCATTAGGCCTCAGCAAAGCACACAAAAGAAGGCTTTTGGAAAGAGTGAATGCAGGAGTTTAATTTGCAGGTGGAGAGTAGATAAAAGGTGCTGACGCCTCTATTATTCTCTTACTTAGGTGACCCTTACCCTGTTCAGCTGATCCCAACTACCATGGCAGCTGCTGCGGCAGCAACACCAGGCTTAGGCCCACTCCAACTGCAGGTAAGTCTGGAAACAATGCAGCAGAAGCAAAGGTTAAGTAATTATGGAAAACAGTTTTCTTTTCCATTAGAACACAACAAAACTAACCATGTTTTCGGCACACTCTTGTCATTTAAAATGTACATTGAAGCTTAAAATAAATGTAAACCATCTTGAGGTTTGTTGTTTGTTTTAAACCTGTGGGGAAGATTTGTTTCACACCAATATTCATTTTGATTTTTAGATTTGAACGTTCACTCTTAACAGGCAAAACCATTTATTTTCCTTTTTTGTTACAACATTCTCACGCAAGTCATAAAGATTAGTTACATGTAAACCAGCAAAAAGAAACACACTGTTAGACAGAAGAGCCCTGTCCTGACAAGCACTTTAAACTGCTTCAAAGTCACTTACTGTGATTATGTCTTTTTAGACTGTAAGCTCTTCAGGGCGTTGACTCTGCCCTCCTACATAGTGTTAAGGTACCCCGCATATTTTAGGTGCTGCTAGGACACAGGTAATTAATAATTATACTAATTTAACACACTATGCAATTATAAAATGATATTACAGACACACTACGGAATCTTGTTTGAGCCATGCTTAAGAGTTAGTCTGGAACCCTGATTTGTTTAGAGATGTGCCTGATTCAAAACCCTGGATACAAATAATCCTAAATTTGAGGGTGTTTGAAATCTGCCCATGGTTCAGAATCAGAATTTTCCACATTTTCCTGTCTGTTCCAAATCAAACCCACCAGATCTAAACCCACTGTATATTAGGAAGTTTGATATCCAGATCCACAGTTTGAACTTTATGTTCTGACATATGTGGTTGTGTCACATAAATGGGATCCAAATCCAAACTAACTTTAGTTTTGCAAAAACTTGACTGACATTTTTTTTATAAAACCAAAACCACCACTGAGGCTTTGTCTCTCCATTTACTATCTTTGGGCAAACTACATGGGATGCACAGCATTTATATCTGCTTGGAAATGCTCAACCGTTATAAACTACAGGTGTGAAACCGCAATCTCAAACCTAATTAGATTAGAACTAGGGCAAAGTGGACTTCATACAATTAGTTTGGACAGCACAAGAGAGGATGAGGGACAATTTTGATAGGCTTTCCTACAAAGTTAGTCAGCTGAGTTTCACAGAAATGACTGCCCTTGTGTAAACTGACACATTCCAGGCACCACCATGAGCCTTGTATGAAAAGGTACACGGTATGTTAATTTCTGATTCTGTGAGCTACGAATACCAAGAGCTGTTTAGGAGTCATGGGGACCATAAAAATAATGCAAAATATGTATGTCATCCTCCAGGAATGTCTTCTGGGAAATAACTTTAGCTCTGATAAAGTGCCTGTAATACTCACATCTTTCTCACACACAAACACGCACAGAGAGAGGTGGGAGGGAGAGAGGAAAGGAAAGGAAAGGAAAGGAAAGGAAAAATGGAGCTAGGTAAGGAATGAGAATATACATGAATGTAAGAATGGCCATACTGGGTCAGATCAATGGTCCATCTAGCCCAGTGTTCTCTCTTCCGATAACGACTAGTGCCAGATGCTTCAAAGAAAGTTAATAGAACAGGGCACTTTATCGAGTGATCCATTCCCCTGTCTTTCAGTTTCAGCTTCTAGAAGTCAGAGATTTAGGGATACCCAGAACAAGGGCTTGTGTCCCTAGCCATTGATGGACCTATCCTCCATGTACTAATCTAATTCTTTTTGAACCCAGTTCAAAAGCATCCCCTGGCAATGAGTTCCACAGGTTGACAGTGGGATGTGTGACAAAGTACTTTCTTATGTTTGTTTTAAACCTGCCACCTATTAATTTAATTGGATGACCCTTGGGTCTTGTGTTATGTGAAGGGATAAATAACACTTCCTTATTCAATTTCTCCACACCAGTCATGATTTTATAGACGTCTATCATATCCCCCCTTAGTTGTCTCTTTTCCAAGGTGCAAAATCCCAGTCTTTTTAATTTCTCCTCATATAGAAGCTGTTCCATATCTTTAATCGTTTATGTTGCCCTTCTCTGTACTTTTTCCAATTCAAATATACCTTTTTAGAGATGGGGTGACCAGAACGGCGCACAGTATTCAAGATGTGGGTGTACCATAGATTTATATAGTGGCATTATGATATTTTCTGTTTTATCAATTCCTTACCTTATGGTTCCTAACACTGTGTTAGCTTTTTTGACTGACACTGCTCATTGAGCAGATGCTTTCAGAGAACTATCCGTGATGACTCCAAGAGCTCTTTCTTGAACGGTAACAGCTAATTTATATCCCTTCATGTTATATGTGTAGTAGGGATTATGTTTTCCAATGTGCATTACTTTGCATGTGAGGAAGCAGAAGTTTGTATATCTACAGCTCTTTAGTTAGCAGTGATTTAGCATTGCTCTGAAATAAAAAGTCAGTGATAAAGGGGGTTGGAAGAGTCTGACTATTTTATTTCAGGACCAGGATTGGACAGTAACTCAGTAAGCACTAAGTTGAAGTATTCTGATTAGAATAACGATGACCATTCCATCATAGAAAATGTGATTTTGTTTGGATACTATTGGTTTAATTAAAATGTTCTGATGATTTTAGGGGATGAAGGATTGTAAAGCACCAAAGGCTTCTTGTCCCTATGCCAGTGAGCATGAAAGAAAAGGACAGCACTGAGCAGGCTCCCCTACTGGTTGGCTTGCTCACCTGTGATTTGGGCTGGGAGTGGAGCAGAGTTTGGGAGTCCATCAGTGGGAAGAAGCTGGATCAAGATTGGGCTTTTCAGAGAAGCCTATGGGTACACTAGGCCCTGGTCTACATGGGGAGAGGGGAGGATCGATCTAAGTTACACAACTTCAGCTATGTGAATAACGTAGCTGAAGTCAATGTACTTAGATCTACCTACCGCGGTGTCTTCGCTATGGGGAATCGATTGCTGATGCTCCCCCGTTGACTCCGCCTGCGCCTCTCACCGAGCAGGAGTACAGGAGTCGACGGGAGAGCACTCGGGGATCGACTTATCATGTCTAGACTAGACACGATAAATTGATCCCCACTGGATCGATCGCTGTCCGCCGATCCGGCCGGAAGTGAAGACATACCCTAGGAAACTATTTTTGAGAAATATCCCCGTATTCTAAACCTGATTCATTTCCATGAGTCAGCTATATAGGGAGCCCTAGTGTAGATGGACCACTGACTTCTACTACCATTTTAAGCACTGTGTAAATTAGACCTATTTTGAGAAGTATTTTATAATACAGTGTTTAGAATGTACTTCCAAAGTTGCTAATGCCAGTGGAGCTGAGCCAGCATTAGCAAGAATGGGAAATATTTGAAAGGTTATCTTGATCTTATTTGGTGGGAATCCGTGGCACAGTGTAGATAATGGAATTAAAAAGCATTTTGTCCTCCAGGAAACAGTTCAAATCCTTTTAAAATCAGTAATGGTTGTCTCCTCAGTGGCCTGTGTGAAATGAACTACTGGTCTCAGATCAGTTTCAAATGGCATACGAGAGTGTACAGTGGGTACAGTCTGTGGACCCATTGGGCGAAGGGGGTCATCTCACTTCAGAAATTCATCTGCATACTATGTACCCAGGGTATCTCTTTGACCCCCTGTCTGCCAACCCTAAGGGGTCAGAATGGCACATTATAACCTCCCTTTCTCCCCCTCTGTATTTTCCCTGCATTTCTTCTTATGGTGCTCTTCCAGGCTTTGTGTGCTAAGACTAGTCAAGTGGTGTTCTAGGGAGATCAAAGAAAGAGATGCAATCTCAAGGCAAGGAACAGGAAGAGAGTTTGTCACTCTCAAGTGCACTCTGGCTTTTTCTTCTCCAGTGCAAGGAGTTTTGTTTTGTTTTTTTTTAACAGTGGGATAACAAACATGTGATAGCTATCTCACTGTAAAATCCTAATTGGAGACAAAGTACTAGCAGTGTTTAGCACAAGGTAGCTAGGTAAGCTCAGCACTCTACCTCCCACTCCTGATTCACCTGGCCTTGTTTATCTCACAACAAAACTGAAGAGTCTTGTCTCCACTATGTTCTTACAGTGGGATAGCTAAAGTATTAATTACCCCCAGGCAAAACACACTTTTTTGATCAGTGATGACATAGCCCCCTGCTAACTCCAGCCTGAGAGGGTAAATAATTTGAAGCCCTACCTTTCCCTCTTCTCCCCAAGTCCCCAATGTGGGGATAACCAGATACCATAACTGACACAGTTAGGACTAATTGGTTGCCGTTGGTAGAATTTCAGCAGAGAGGCTTGTGCTGAATAAGCATGGAGACTGGACTACCCTCACATTCATAGAGGTGGTTCCTCCAGGGTCAGGTTAGATTGATAGGTTCATGTTGGAGAAGCTGGAATTAACCCTATCTGTGCTTGAACCTGGATTTGAGGGTAAAAGTATTTAGGGACCTAACTCCCAATGATTTCACCCACTATTCTAGACATGCTTTAAAAGAAAATGTGCTCTCTGATGGACATTTCATAGGGGAAGTGAAAGATGATGGGTTGACAGTTTCTTTGGCCCAGATCCCCAGAAGTATGTAAGCACCTACTCCCATTAGGAGGTATGGCCCAAATCCTTGAAATTAATTGGAGTTAGGTGCCAAAATAACTTAGAAGATCTGCGCTAAAGAGACTCCAGTCTTCAGGACTGTCAACCTAGCATGTTTCAGTCCCACTAACTTCACTTTACAAAAAGTAGTTGTCAGCTTCACACTGTTACTGATATGATGCATCAAAGGGATTCAGCCCCAAACTGTATAAAATGTTCCATCAGGAAGCATAGGTTCTGTTAAACCATGTCTAGGGGAGTGGGTGAGTTTTCCCCAATTGAGGACTTGGGTTAAAAACGTATGGTCCCTAAAGTACTTTTGTCAAAGAGTAGTATAGAGGAGAAGAGGGCTTGCATTCCTAGAAGATGATGGTGAGTGGTGGTTCTATTTCAAATAAGCAGGAATGAGACTTCAGGACATCTGGGGCTTTGGATTATTCCCTTCAGCAATATTTGATTTAATAAAGCTGGTGAGTTCAAAGACCTTCTATAGTGGTTAGCTCATTTGAAGATGGCCTTTTCACAGGTGGACCAGTAATTTGGGGATTTACGTTCCCCTACTTTAGAGATGGGCATTCAAACCTGTAAGAATATGTATCCTGTTACAGTCATGTCATGGGACTATGGGTATGCCTATACTTTGAGCTGGAGGTGTAATTTCCAGCTCTGGGAGACATACCAACGCTAGCTTGGATCAAGCTAGTGTGCTAAAAATAGAGTATAGCTGTGGTGGGAGGGGTTAGCCACACCAAGTCCGACTCTTCCTGAGAGGCTAGGTACATACTTGGTGAGTGATTAATACCAGTTTTAAGTACCTGGGCATGCCTAGTATGAACTAGATGTTTCTAGACAGCCTGAGCCACTTGAGTCTGAGATGAATTCTCTTGCTGTCTCTTCTGACAAACCTGACTCCTGAGTTCATGACAAAACCCATGTCTTTCTATCAGGGTGACTAAAGACTATGAGGAGATTCTGTATTATTGGGAATTTGAATAGTTCAGATTTCCCAGCTAGGTTGTCTGATAATCAAATAGTCATAGAATCAAAGAAATATAGGTCTGGAAGGGACTTCAAGAGGTCATTAAGTCCAGCCCCCTGTGCTGAGGCAGGACCAAGTAAAACTAGATCATCCCTGACCGGCATTTGTCTAACCTGTTCTTAAACCTCCAGTGACAGGGATTCCACAACCTCCCTTGTAAGCTTATTCCAGAGTTTAACAACCTTTATAGTCAGAAAGTTTTTCATAATAACTAACCTAAATCTCTCTTGCTGCAGATTAAGCCCATTAGTTCTTGTGCTGCCTTCAGTGGACATGGAGAACAATTGATCACAGTCCTCTTTGCAACAGCCCTAAACATATTAGAAGACCATTTTTTCAGGTCCCCCGTCAGACTTCTTTTCTGAAGACTAAACAGACCTAGTTTTTTAAACCTAATAATGACAATGATTCATTGGCTGTAATACAAACACAATATATTCATATAGCTGTATTGAAAGATGATGATGAATGCATAATGAAAGCTGCTCATGTATTGAGCATTTTGCATCTGTTCAAAACAACTTGACAATATGATGTAATATACACTCCCCACAAACATCTGCTCTTGAGAAAAACATACTCAAAAGCTTCATGCACCAACATTCAGACGTCGTTTCCTCATCATCCTAGCATGGAACAGGACATTGCGCTTTCTTGGTGGTGGTGTGACCAACCCTGTTATTACACAGATAAGAGGAAGCTTATGTTAAAAAATACACAGATGTGAAAGTAGTTTGACTAGTTTTCTCAACCCTAAAGGCTGAAACCTGCTCACTTTGCTTACCTGAGTAATCCCACGGAAATCAACTGAACTACTCATGTGAGTACAATCAACAGGGCTTGACCCTACCTGTGTTTGAAAAAATTATTCTGCCAAGTCTTTATTCCTCCACTTTGCCCCTTTAGTAATCAGGCCCAGTTTCCATTCTTAGCACACCCTCTTCTTCAAATGGTATTGGAAGATGCTCACTGAGGCCTGAATTTCAAAAGAACTCAGCATCTGTAGTCTGGACCAGATTTTCAGAAGAGCTCAGTTTTCATTTAAAGGCACCAAAATAAGTGGCCAGATTTTAGAAGAGTTGAGCATATTGAGTCTTGAACACTTCTGAAAATCTGTTTTTTATTTAAGTGCCTAAATTGGTACTGAGATCTGTTTGGGTTTTCCTTTTGAAAATATGGCCCAAGGTATCTAAATCTCATACAAGTGCCACTTAGCTGGATGTTTGTTGTACTTCCAGGAACAGACAAAGGATTAAAAACCTATCTACCCTGTGTGTCTTCATAATGATGGTAATCAAAAGATAGACTGTTCCAACTGCCAGTGATTTCTTATATAAATACATGATGCACATGAAATCCAAATAAATGGCAAGGACTGCCCGTCCATGTTGAAGAACACATTTTTCATCTGTCCTTCTTAACTCACCTCATTTTAGCATTCGCAACATCACATAAATGAGAGAAATGGCAAAAACCTATTATTATTGGTTATTTACTCCATCTCTCTCACATTCTCCACTTGCCAATATGGAATGTATCTCTCACATATAGTTTTTGTCCAGTTTAGTTTGAAATATCTCAGGTGATGGGACTTCCACCATTACCCTTGGGAGACTGTTCCGTGGTTTCATATATCTCACTGTCAGGAATTTTTCATAATTTCAAAGGTTTTTTCTTTTCCTACCTTCTTCCCTTTACCTGTAGTTACATCCCCTTTTGTGATCACCCTAAAAATTACCTTCCTGTCTGATAACAAGCACCTACAAGCCAGCAAGAAGCCCATGAGAAACTGTTTCACCACTGTAATTGATTCATCTGAACACAAATAGAGTCAAACTCTAGTATTAAGAGCACATGTAACAGGATTACAAATGCCTTTGTATTTCTGCCCAGCAGAAATTAATCAATCCATGTGGCCTATTATTGTTCCTGCAGAATATAGCCAAGAGGTGGCAGTACTTTATCCAGTGGTGGATTTAGAGTTAGCGGGGCCCTGTGCATGGCTTCATTTTTGCCCCCCCCCCCTTTCAGGACCCAGCCAAGAAAAAGAACATTCTCTCTTATCTCCCCCATCCTTGTTTTTCATTCTTTTTTTCTTCATCCTCCTCCTATATTATAAGTAATAGGAAGTAAATGAAAATAAAGTGAGGTACCTTGACTGTTTTTGTAGTCTAACTTTTTTTTCCACAGACCACTTGAAAATTGCTAAGGGTCTTGGCAGACCACTTAATGATCTTTCTAAATATTGTTTGTACCATTAGCTAACTATTGTAAAGTGCTTTGGATAAGAGTGCTTTATTAAAAAAAAAACATAAAAAACGTTGGTGTGCAGGGTCTGGCCGGGAGTTAGGGTGTGGGAGGGGGCTCTGGGTTGGGGTGTGGGGTCTGGGAGAGAGTTAGAGTGCAGGAGAGGGCTGGGGGTTGAGGTGCAGGGTCTAACCAGGAGTTAGGGTGTGGAAGGGGGCTCAGGGCTGGGGCAGAGGGTGGGGTGTGGAGTGCTTACCTGGGGCAGCTTCCGTTTGGTGCGAGGAGTGCATGTGAGGATGGGGGGGTGCAGAGGCTCCTGTTTTATGCTCAGGGCGGAAGTGGGGATGGGAGGTGCAGGAGTCAGGGCAGGGGGTGTGGGTGGGGCTGTGAGGGGTGCAGGAGTGAGGGCAGGGTTTGGGGGGTGCAGGGAGCAGTGCGGTGTGTGTGTGGGGGGGGGAGGGGCTGGGGCAGTTCCAGTCGCCACCGCTGGGTTACCTTACCTGGCTGGCTGTTGGACGCATCCCTGCCCCGCCGCCGCCGCTCCTGTTCGCTGCCAAAAGGAGCTGTGGCGACAGCAGCACATGAGAGCTGAGACCCGCTGGCCTGCCGCTCCCTTCCCCTGGCCTTTTTCCAGGGCCGCCAGCAGCACTGCACGCCAGGGACTGCATCTGCGCTGCCCTGCAGCCAGAGGAGCAGGATAGACTGCAGACGCCCCACCAGGGCAGTGTGCCCGCCTCCCCTAGAGCGTGCCCCCAGCCGGCCCCTCGCCTGCCTGCCTCACCTGGCTGCCAGCACCAGCCAGCAGCAGGAGTCCAGCTCAGCAGCTGGGAAAACGCTCTGCACACTGAGCCTCCAGCATGGCTCTTAAACAGCTCCCTCCCTGCTCTCCCCCACAGCTTATACCCACGCAGTGGTCCCCCCTGCAGGGGGTGCTGGATGGTGCTGGGCTGCCCACCCTGGGGGCCCCCTGTAGATGGGGGGTCCCGTGTCAGGGCACTGTGTGTTTCATTATAAATCTGCCTCTGACTTTATCCATTATTCATTTGCTCTGCAATCTATATCCATTACCTCCTTGGGATATTAATGTCCTCAACACTTTGCCTACATGAAGATTAGCCATTTCTTAGCCTTACAGGGTCACTCTTTATATTCGGTGGACAGTATTTAGCTTCAAATACCATTTAAGCTTTGTCTTTTCGGGGGTTAGTGCCAACAGTTTCTTCAGCATTTGCTTTTTTGCTTTACCTGGCCTCACTAATAGGACTATGAATTAATTTATGGGGGAGTGAATCATTAATACCCAGTTTAATTACAATATTATAAAAATGGTGCGGTCAATTTAAGCATAAAAAGCAAAATTAGCTTTCCATCATGAACACGTACAGCTGGAAAAAAAAAAAGCTAAGTACATTTATTGCAGCATTTCTCCTTAGCATAACCAAAAGATGGCAGCCATCCATCCACCCATTAGTTGACTGTATTAATTTATATAAAAGCTATATGTTTTTGACGGCTATCACAAATAATGATAATAATAAGAGTAATAATACATATTAATATGTATACATTTTTATTGGATGTCCCATCAAAAAGGTTTTAAAGATATATTAGTGTAGATTCTATACTTCCCAATCTTGCCCTTCATTTATTTCTGATTTTATAAGTAAGTGTTTTGGCCACAAGATACTCATCACCCTTTTACATTAAATATCCATTTTAAAGGAGATTAGTAGAGATCAAGGCCCAGTCCTTCAGCTAGAGTGCATGAGTGTAACTCCATTGACGTGACTGGAGCTACACCCTTTTAAACCAAATGAGGATCAGGCCCCATTAGTAGCAGAAATGTCCCTAGAATTTGCTACATGTGGATATTTATTTTTAATAATAAACTATTAGTAGCAATTTAAAAAATAATCCATTAAAATACATAAACAAGGTTTCAATAAATTCATGAATAGGATTATCTGACAGGGTTGCCTGCCATAACAGGGGACTGTAGTTAGTGACCCATGAGGCCCTATGTCCCTATGGGACACATAATCAATTGCCCACTGCAGTTTTTATCAAGCCATATGTTTCTGAAAAAAAATCTCCAAATTATCTTAATACTAATACTAATAAATCTTGTTCATGGTAGATAAACGTACTTTGTAGTTGGTGTCTAAGTAGCCGATGCTTACCTTTGATATCAAGTTATACAATTTTATAGGTAAACCCATTATATTTTTCAAAGCAGACATGAATGAACCACTCCACCATGTTACTTTATCAGCATCCTGACATTCTTGAAAGAGGTTGATAACTTTGACAGTACATAGGTAAATGCTTTGTATTTCCCAGAGCACCATGTGTGTTTGAACATGTCTCTGGTGAACAGCTATACACACAGGTAGTAAATACACAGCATAAGGAATATTTTGTGGAATGTCAGGTTTTCACTTTTTTGTTTCCAGGGGAAAACATTAGCTATGACAGCATATTCATTTTATCTAGATTAAAGTCCTTTCTGCATAACTTTCAGATTCCATCCATATCTATACAGAGTGAAAAACGACCAACCTATCTTCATTTCAGTTGTAACCTGGGCCTGCTGTTTGCTAGCAGACCTCTGTCTGCATGAGTGAGTTTTCTTGTAGGTTAAAGAGCCTGAAATCCCTCTTCCCCCTCCCTCCGACCCTGAGCCTGCAGGGCAGACAGACAGAAGCACACATATGATTAATACAGCACAGCTGCAGTAGTGACTCATTTGCATATGTATTAATAGAGGAAAAAACAACAATTCAATTACATACAGAGACATTCTGCATACTAAAGAACATATGCAAATGGGCCTGAAAAAGTGCAGCCAGCATTTTTTCTGACTTTTCCAAGTCCATATGGGTTAGGGTCAGAGCCCAGCAGTTTTCAAGAAATCCCCTTTAGGAAGAACTTGTTAAGAGATGGTTACATGACTATTATCACCCCTAGGGTTCCCAGAAGGTGTTTGACATTTGGACAATGGAAATAGCACAACCAATGTCTTTTTCATGCTATTTTCATGTTTGCCAGCCTTCAGCTTCATCATGTGGTCTCATTACCTACTAGCAGAAGCCTCAGTGTACACGAGCCCATTCTGTCTCTTATCTTGCACATTCACATATCCTTTATTTTCTTTTTCTTCCCCTTTCTCTATTTTGTCTGACATCTCCCTTTGCATTTTCCCCCCTTTCTTCCCTTTCCCTCCTCTGCTTTGATCTGTCTCTTTTTTTTCTCCTTGACACTCACAAGCTAAAAAAAGTGAACTTAAACATTTCTGCAACTTTACGTCCTACTGACCTTAAACATCCTGTAATAGGATAGTTCAGACCATAGGTAATTTGATTGCCATCTGGTGTAACTAGTACACAAGCCTGTTTGTAGCAGTAGGAGAATTATGTTCTCTAAGGCCAAATGGAAGTCACTGGGAGCTGTAAGTGTCCAGCATCTTTGAAAATCTGGCCCTAAGTCTCCCAACATGGGAACTCAACATTTATGAACACTTTTAAAACACTGGCTTTAAGTAATTACTCAGTAGCAGCTTGTTTCAATTAATACACACACAGTCACACACTCACATGTGTACACACTCTATACACACACACACACTTTAAAATTGTAGGTCTGTATATACAGTGCATATGTTTAAGACACATCATAGAACATGACCCTATCTAACATAGTCCTTTGTGGACTGACACATGAAATGAGTTGTATTATAACTTTAAGGAGATACTACTTCCGTTAAAACGTACTGATACCCTATGATGGTAGCAAAATGCCTGGCGTGGTTTGGATGGCACTCCCTATCTTCCAACCAATTTATATCACCTACCATTTGTTTGGAACTTCTCTATGTGATGAGCAGGGGAAAATAGGTCATGCAAGCAGGAGTGCGTAACTGCCTGGGAAGCATACTTGAGAGGTCAGGTCATCCTTAATTTCTTTTCTCTTGTAAAAATGTTACACTTTTTCTTTTTGGGGTTAGTCTGACAGACTGAAGCAGATTACTCATTGATTATTTATAAGGCATTAATTTTAGATGAATATTGCTCAAGTGGCTGACATCATAAGTAGTTCTAGCAGCCAGCAGAAGACTCTGTTTGCAGATTGGAATGTGACAGTCTTCACTTATGTGATGTCCTGTCTAGGAGAGTGTCAGCAGCAAATTGAACTGAGAGGAGAAGGCTTCTATATTGAATGAAACTTTTGTTGTTGTTTTGCGTGGTATAACATAAAGACACATCACTGGAATTTCAATAATTAGGAATGATTATAGTGTTATATGATCAACCACACCCAATGTGGAACCCTGTTTTTAATACCACAAACACGAAAGGCTCCAGATTTTCAGAACAGTCCAACAGAATCTTACATCAGTAAATTTCTTCCAGGCGTTTTCCATCATTGCATCAGCAGTTTTGTCATTACTAGAAACAGAGAGACTTCCTTTCACACATCTAAATTGGCCATCAGTTGTAGCATCCCTTGGGGGGCTCTCCAACACCATCTGTACCTCGATAGCAGAAGAGGTCAGAAAACCACATTTGTGGAGCTTGAAGAACTTAATGGTAGTATATTCCTTGATGCAAAAACCAAAGAAATGACCTGAGAATTGCCTTGCAGATCTACAGAGTAGTTCTCATGGAGTAAAGGGAAAACAGGTGGCCTTAAGTGTAGGACACCAGATGAAGGTGAATGGAACAACCAATTTGCATATTGGCAACAGTGCCAAACTTCTGAATTGTTTTGGATTTGCTTTAGCTGGTTTCTTGCACGCACCTTGAATTCTTTCTTTAAAAATCTGCATAAAAGAATCTGGACACACAAACAAAAAAGTATTTGCCCTTTACATATTTTGGACAATGGGTTTCGGAGTTAGTTAGCTTACACCACTGGTTTTCCTAGTATGTTGTTTGTTCTTCAGAGAGATGCTGCTGCAAACAAGGTTATATAATCATGCAAAGAAGATTATGTAATCATGAGCAAACTGTTGGTGAGGATGAAGGCATGGGGGAGCAATATGAAACCACACTGAGTGGAGTTTGGCTAGTTGGGAGTGGGGGATTCGTTGTGAAGCTAGAAGCTGGAGGTGTATAGGCTTCCCACAAAACATGAAAGTTTGAGTCAGACTAGGGCATTTTGGGGGATATCCGTCAGATTCATTTTCTTCACACTGAGCATTGTCAATAGTGTGTATTTACGATGCATCCCCAAAACCACATGAGAAAATAAACAGGAAAACTGAAAGTCGCTGACAGGTACACTGTTCAAGGCTTGTCTGGCAAAATAAGAAAAGCTGACCCACCTTAGGTCCACAAATTCAGTCAGAACATTTTATGCATCCCAAAGATTATGATAGAAAAAATTTCTCATCTGAAGGCTTGCTATCCTTGTGATGCCCAGATAATAATATATATAATTTACAGTTTTGTATAATATATTCAATAAATATTTATAATGACATCTATCTAGAAAGAAGCTGTATTACTTCCTCTTACTGCTCTCTCACTGCAATTCTTTTGTCTCTGAAGTTTTAGATCACTTAATCTATAAGGAAATATGGGTACAAATGTATAATCAAGGAGATAAGCCAGTGATATAGAGTGCATCCAACAATAAGAATAGCAAAGGCCAATAAAGTTCTTCAACTCCTAATCTCATCCTGTATTAGTCTTTACTGTATCTAGTTTCCTTCCAGCTTAACAATTTCCAGTCAGAATATTTTAACATCAGCTACAGACCGAGGCTGACATTAAGCACAGTTTGATTTTGCTTGTAGAATATGCTCCATGCACAAATCTAGAGTCTAAAGAAATTAGGTATTTCACAGTTTCAGTCACAGAAGCCAGCATGATAGCTTCAGTTTGTTTTCTTTTTAAATTCTGCACTTAAATTTTATGCAAATGGAAGATACAAAAATACTTGGAGAAGTAACTTTCAGTATGTTAAACTTACTCAGCAAATTGTGCTGTATAGTAGTATCTGAGATAAACGTGTGGTACTACTAACTTCTTATACTGCAATACAGCAATGGTAGTATATTGCACTAGTAGCTGCTTACAGAGGCAATCTGTTTGTGGAATACTAAGGTAGTCAAAATGTCTTTAGAGTAGCAGCCGTGTTAGTCTGTATCCGCAAAAAGAACAAGAGTACTTCGGATGCATCCGAAGAAGTGGGCAGTAGCCCACGAAAGCTTATGCTCTAATAAATTTGTTAGTCTCTAAGGTGCCAAAATGTCTTTAGGGACTCGAGAGAGTCTGCTGTGAAAGTACAGCAACTGCTTCCCCCAACCAGGCCTAGGACCACTACTAGGTGTGTAAGGGATCAGCCCATGGCTAGGCCCCCTGTGGGATTTGGTGGTGCTAAATCTTCCCTTCATGTTGCACTCAAGGAGCTCAAAAAATGAGATTCTCTGTGCCTCTCAACAGGTGCCTCTGTAGGGGAGACAAGGCCATCTCTTCTCCTAGCACACCTGCTCAGGCAGACTAACATCTGGCACTATGAATTTAAAGCATGCACCCCTCAAGTTTTACTTTTATCTGCAGTTGATAGAAACTTTCTTTGCTTTGCTTTACTTAAAAACACCCCATACAAATTATGACACAGTATTGTATAATAATGCACCAAAACACTACAGCTTGTCATAGGGTTGTTGTTAAAGTAATTTGGGCCATTGCCATAGAACAGAGGATTATATTTATTTTTAAAAGGAGCCAAGTGATCTGGCTAAATTTGGCAAAAGAGCATGGCTGATGTCATAGTTCATCTCTGATGGTGATTTAATGTCTAAACTCTGAACCCCTGAAAACTAGAGAGTTCATAATGAAAATGCTGGTAAGCACTTAAATATTGTGGTGTTGCTCTTCAGTGGTGGGTTAAGTGATCCCTATATATCCCTTTCTTTCCCACAGGGGGTTGAAATGTTTAATTGATAATATTGGCAAAGTGCCTTAGAATCCTTGTGATAGATGTGCAAAGCATCCAGTAAAACAAGTGTGTATATACACATATGTATTATGTATAGCTGAGATTTTCAAAGCAGCCTGAAGAGATTTGGGTGCCCAGCACCCATTAATTTCTAATGGGGAATTTGGTGTCCAAATCCCTTAAGGTATCTTTGAAAATGAATATATTTATGAATTTTTTAATCCTTTCTCCCCTCTCCAGTTCTTTTCCTTTTCTCTCAGTACCCAAAAGACCATTTGCCTTGTGGAGAGGGAACAATTACTCCAAATATCAGAAAGCTTGATTCGAAGATGTTGAGCATCCTATGACTCACTCTTATTTACTTCATTGGAAGTTGTGAGTGATCAGTACCACTCAGGATCAAGGCAGAAGCTGGCCATACTTGAATTTGAACAGAAGTTCATGGTTTCAGTGTATGCGGTTTTCTTTGACTCACCATTGACAAAGGAAAGAATAAAAATTCATTTTCTAGGATGCTGCATTCCCTCCCTGTCTTGGCATTCGAAGATTTGTTACTGCTCAGGCACTGGGATCCGGGGGTACTGAGTTGAACACTCCCCTCCCCCTCAAATGAGTTGCTTTGGATACTCAGGTTTTTAACACCCTGTCTGGGCATTGGTAAGTGAATTTGCCCTGCAGGTGAGAGAAGATGTCAAATTGGAAATAGAAATGCTAGAAAAGAGAGTATTTCAAAACCAAAGCAGATTGAGACCCCAATTTCAGAAAGCATTTAGGCAGAGGCGTAACTTTACGCAACTATCTAAGTCCCATTGGCTTCAAGTTAGAGCTTAAGTGCTGTCCTGAGTAGGGACACATTCCTAAATCAGGGCCTGTTTTGGTACTGCATCACTGTCTGCTTGCAAACCGAAGGGCATCTCAATGTGGTGGTTTGTGTTACAGGTCTGATTTCAGTGGAACTTGCTGTTGTTCATGATCAAGTGAAAGAAGGAGGGATGTAGACAAATAAAAAAAAGAGAAATGTTGGATTTTTTTAAAAAGCAAATTTGCCACCTTACTCATGGAGTACGAACTGAATAGACTTCTAACCCTTAAAATACTCCCCTCCCCCCTTCCCTTTTTATTGCCTGGAATCTTAAGAGCTTTATCATTTGCAGTCATAAAATGAAAATATACACCAAACCCTCAAAGGGCAAGTATGAAATTAAATTATATTTGGGCAGCTGTAACCTTTTAAAACGATCAGATTCCAGTTAATGTATTTCTTCCTGTTCCGAGTGCTGCCATGGTGTTTGATGGTGGGAAGCAGTCCAAAGGGCATTGGGAGATAATAAATTCACTGGAAATTTCACCCTGAGGCGAGCCTCGATACACCAAGGCTTCTATTTAGCAGGACTGACCTAAAAATCTTGTCACATCCAAAGGTCACTTAGGTTGGGGTTGGTGTGTCCCATCTATCTTTCCCTGGTGCAAAGAATGACAGCTGAGCTCATAAACAGTCATCAGAATATGGAAGAGAAGCAGGCAGGGGAAGTGCAAAGGATAGTACAACTGGCAACTTCTTAGATTTCCTGCAGGCCAATCAGAATCTGTGTTTGGGGTTGCTTGCTTCTGCTGTAGGGCAATGCATTTAAAGTCCAGTAGGCTAAGCAGCGTGACTATTTTTATTTCTCTCTCGTATTTGTTTGCAAAGGCTGTGTAGTCCTTTTAATACATCTTTTGCTACAGCTAAACACTTCAAACTCTTTTTTTCTGTCAGTGTTGTTAATAAGAACACTTTGCAGTTTATGTAATGCTTTTCATCTGAGGACGGTCAAACATTTTACAGAGAAATCACTGCCAACAGCTCACCAACCAGAAGCAACCCTATAATAATTTACCAGTGTGTTTGATGGAACAGCAGGAAGAAACAGATTTCAAATTCAAATTATAGTGGGGTAATTATAAACCACAGAGAAAGTTAAAACATTTTAAACATGATGAGAGAGACCCTGCCAGTGTTCTTTCAGGATCTTACCCAAAGCTTACTGAAGTCAATGAGAGTCTGTCATATAGGCAAAAAGTCCCATTGGTTTCTATATGGGTTTTGCTTGATTAAAGACTGCAAGAACAGGCCTGTAAAGATGGCTGCATAATGGCTTCCCATCATAGGCCCTGATTCTGCAAAGGGATGCACTAACGCAGACCCTTATTCTAATCCTAAGTGTAATGGAACTCCTTGTGAGAATAAGAGTCCGGTTTTGTGGAGCCTGTTGTAGCATGGGACAATGGATGCATTAAAAAAAGCAATGTTTAAGGACCAAAGTCCACCAGCCGTAAAATAACAGGTAATTGTGGGATATGCCTTCCTTATCCTAACGGAGAAAGGTGTAAAGCAGAATATGTGCTGCTCACCACTGGTATAAGGAATTTCTCCATGTACAACATGTCCTGATTGGCATGATGTCCTGTAAGTAGTGTTCTTCCTTCTGAAGCATCAGTAACTGTCCACTGTGAGAGGCAGGATACTAGGCATGATGGACCAATGGTGTGACCCAATATGAAAACTCTTATGTTAAAAATGAAAAAAAAAAAAAAAAGTAAAGTAAAATCTCGCTATGGGCCTATGAGCAAAAATCCACCATACTTAACCAACTAATTGCATTTATATTTCAAGGGCCAGGTATTTAGGTGCCTAAAGATGCAGGTAGGTATCTAATGGGATTTTCAGAAGTGCCTAAGCCAGTTAGGGGCTTAACTCCCATTCACTTCCTAACTCACTTAGATACTTTTGAAAATCCCACTAGGCACCTTTCTGAATTTTTAGGTGTCCAAATTCCTGAAGATCTGATCTCAAGGTGTTTGTGTCCAGATAATTGTTCTGGTTACTTTTCTTAAGTCCTGGCACAAATTTTAGTGAAGCAGATTATTCCAAGAAGATGATTCCAATTAAGATTTACCCAGTGAGGAAAAAGTCCCTCTATTAAATCAAAACTTAATTTTTATGTATTTGTTTTATTTCCAGAAGTGTTTCACACACCGCTACAGATAAAATACAATGTAAATGCAGTAGCCCAAATTCCACCCTCACTTCCACCTCTGCAGTTTCATGGATAGATAGGTAGATTTGAGCCAATTGTCATTGCTGCCCCTCTTTTTACTTGAGCTCAGAGTCTACTTTGTAATGTGGATGTTAACATATATCTTTCCCATGCAAGGCCGAGGTGAGATGGCATGCAACCCAGATTCCTGTTGTTGGGAGTTATGTACTTCTTTTCCTTGCTTACTGCATTGAACATGTAGTTTTACGCATCATTATTCATCATAATGGGTTTGGAAAAAGAAAAAGTTGCCTTCCATGTCATTTGTTCAACCTGAAAAAAAAAGTTACATTTTTCTCTTGAATTTGGACATGGGTGCATTCAACTGAAAAGCTTATTCAGTTGTTAGCATGAAATGTAGAAAATTGAAAAGACTTGTTCAATGTAAAGTAGACAGTCCTTTCTGTTGGTGTGTACTCTGTAAGTTAGTGTCTCATTTCTACTGTAGACTATTTTCCTTTTTCATCTGGATATCCCAGACAATTCCAGCTAGTTAGATACTAGTCACATATAAATAGTAATGAAGGACAAGAAGTAAATAGTAGGTGGGAAAGAGTTCTTTGATGTATTGTAGGACATGAGCCTGAAGATTAACTGGTTTGAAGTTTCTAAAGGTTTTATTAATAGTGATTTAGAATTTATGAAAGATGCTGGATTGAGATGACTGGGGACTGAAGTCTTCTAACCACAGAACATGTAAAATGCACGTTTCCCTATGCCAGTGTGCCTCAGGACTGGGACTACCCCTTTTATGGCTACTAGTGGTGAGATAGTAGTTAATTCGCTATGTTTCCAAACATATTCCATCCAGCAACAGTGCCGTTTCTTGCCAAGTAGCTTCAAGTGCACAACTAACACCGATTCTTGAAGTATCTTAGTGTTGTTAAAAAATGGTAAGTTTGTGCTGAGAGTGAGGAATAATATAACGAGTTGCCCACATGGTTAGGAAGCCCTTTTATGGCTACTGTGGTGCTCCTCTTATTATAATGTATACTTCCATGGTCCCTGGAAGGCACCCCCTTTAGGCCCCAGGCTCCACAGCCATTACCGCTCTAGAGTCGAGACCTCCCTCCAGGATTTTTCCAGGCTGCACAGTTCCTTGCCTACACTGTGATATCCCCAGCAAGCCAGACTGCCTAAATGACCAGCAACTGCGCTTTGCGCGCTCTCTCTCTCTCTCTCTCTCCAGAAGCTATGAACAGTATAATTGCCCACAGTCATAAGTTACCACACAGCCCTTTCTAAGCAAGCACATTTATTCTGAATGTGAAAGCATTACAGAAAGAACATATTAAAAACAATAGAAGAACCTACGTGCATGCTAATAAGCTTTGCAAAGATCACCCCCAGCTCCAACAAAGTCTTTGGTAGGAGTTAGTCTGTCGAACCGCACAAAGAGGTTTTTTTTGTGATTACAAGTTCATAACAGCCTTAGCTGAGAACCCTGGGCAGATCAGCCTGTTTCTTTACATATGAGCATATGATCTCCAACCTTTGGGAACAAGTAATCAGCAGACAATCACCCTCTCCTCAGGCTATAGATCCAAAAGGCATAACCAGACATGAAAAAATTGCATTCATCTTCTCCTAGATATTTCCCAGGAATTCCTCTCCACTCATCTTGTCCCAAAAGAGCTTTCTTGTCTGCCACATTGTTCAGTATATTCCATTGATCATCCAGGCCCATACAAATACATAACGGTTGCATATTAATGCTGTGGACTACAAAGATACTTAAACTTATCTCAGAAGGTCTCCCAAGGATACTGCAAGAAATTGCCATATCTTTCACGGTCACCTTGGCCAAAAACCTCTGTGTGATGCTAAGATATCAGCTGGAAAAGTTAAGAGAAGTTTCACAGTTGCTGACTTTGGCAGAGAACAGTGTCTTTCTATGTAGTAGAGAACTGTGGTGTTTCTCACATTACTCATGCTTCCCACATTGGAATCACAAATATTGGGTAATATTGTTGCTTGTGTCATGAAAAAAATTAATTGGCAGAAATACTTACATATATAATTGGTAGATGAGAAGGTCCACAAGAGACTTTCCATGCTCTGGACTGAAATACTACATGTATTTAGAGGTAAAGGTACAGAGTCAGTCATAGCTATGTAAAGGGGGACAATCCCAGATCCCCGATCTTTCATGAAATGGAGGTATATGTACTAGTTGTGGACCTGAGGAAGCAGTGAGTAGTGTTCATCATCACACTGTAATGAACAGCCAGTTTTGGGGCAGCATAAAAAGGGTCAATCAAATAGGTTGTACATCATATGGGGAGGCAGATGCTGGAACATATTGAAATGGATTGCTGTGCAGTACATGAAGATGGCTTGTGAAGTTCAGGAAAGGGGGAGGGTGAGAAACTATCAGTGGGGTTTTATCCAAATTTTTGAGGAAACCTTTCAAACGCAAGAAGCCAAAGCACTAGTATTCCTGATGTGTTAGGCCAGGGGTCTCAAACATATGGCCCGCAGAGCTCTTCCCTGTGGCTCGCCAAGCTCCCCATGGCCCCCCCCCATTTACTTCCTGTTGCCACCAAACTCCCCTCACCCCCACTCCCCCCAAGTTATTTTATGTGGCAGCTAAGCTCCCCGGGCACTGCTCCCCAACATTTGGGGCCGGGTCTCTCCCCCGGCCCCGCCTGCCATCCCCACACACCTCCCCTGAGTGTCACCCATCCTCACTTGCTGCCCCCTTACCTCCCGGAGCCTTCAGCTCACCTTCGCTCTGCCAGCTTCCGGCATCACCTGCTGCCGCAGGGTCCTAGTGCCCCCCTTCACTAGGGCCAGGGCAGGCTGCCCTTCCCCTGCCCTAGTCCTGAGCCTCTCCAATGCCCCAATCCCCTCATCCCCAGCCCCACAGCCCTCACCCCTGCACCCCCTCCTATCCCCAAACTCCATCCCAGAGCCTGCACTGTCCACCTCCTGCCCCAGCCCGGAGCCTGCACCCAGCACCCAAACTCCATCCCAGAGCCTGCACCCTAGACCTCCTCCCCCCATGCAAACTCCCTCCCAGAGCCTTAGGCAGGTGGGGGCGGAGTTTGAGGGGGCAGGTTCTGGGCACCACCAAAATTTCTACAAACCTGCCACCTCTGGAAGAGGCAGAGCAGGGGTGGAGTGGTGGTGCAGTGCAGTGGGGGGCTTTACTGAGTGTATATATTTTATTAAAACCGCTTGGAGGAGAAGGTGGAGAAGAGACGGGGCAGGGGCAAGGCCTCATGGAAGGGGTGGAGTGGGGGCGGGGCCAGGGGCAGCGAGGAGGGGTGTCAATGATGTGGCCCTCAGGCCAATGCACTAGTCCTCATGTGGCCCTCATGGTTATTTGAGTTTGAGACCCCTGTGTTAGGCTCTAATATATAGTACCAGGTGGGGGGAAAATCACTGGTTCCTTGAGGACGCACTGTACAGTAGCAATATGTCTAGATGTTATCTGTGTTATATCAAAGCCAATGTCATTCTCCGAATGTGTGCATATTTTACCTGTAAAAAAAATTACATGGCCTTAGATAATATTAAACACAAAATTGTTAAAATAGCTCCTATTTTAGCAGCATTCCTCATTCACACTCACTCGAACACCACCTCCCTTGTTAACCCCCTCATCAAACTCAAGTACTCAAGTGAAATGAGATTGCATTAGGAATAACATAATGAGCAAAGGTTTCTGCATAATATTATTATTACCTCATGATATTTGCTCATGTTAGTGCGACTCTAGTTAAGAGTTTCTCAGCATTTCCATTGCAAACGCTTCCGTTCACCCATCCACTCTTCTTTACAAACAAGTACTTGGCCAGGAGCAATTTTAAATTTGCTTTTAAATTAATTTTGGCTCCTTTTAAGTTAAAGAAGTGGACTTTTTTTTTTTTTTACATTTTCTGGATCATAAACGTAGAAATTGCTGCTGTCTTTCTTCTAAATCCAAATTTGCAGGTGATTAATTTAAAATGTGGACTAGGCTGTTTTTATAACTACCTATAATATGAACAGTTGAAAACTGTCTCATGAGATGCACATTAATTTCAGTTTACAATGATTCTGGATAAGCACGTCCACCTTAATGCTGTAATAGCATCATACTAAGGATAAACACAAGTGGTAACATTTTCAAAAGCACCTAAATCATGTAGGCACCTAAGAGTTCCTGAGTTTCTTAAGAACTTTTGAAGATTTTGCTCAATGTCTCAAAACAGCTACAAAAATCTTTAAATAAATAGGCCTAGATGGCTCAGATATAGTAATGGATTACAGATCTCATTGCCTCTAGCTCACTAGTTTGACGATAGCTCAGATCATTGGTTCCAGAATCTGTGGCTGTTTGGTGGCCTATATGAAATGAGTTGGCGATCTCAGTCAAGTTTCTACTGAATGAGTGTCCTTATCACTAAGAAACAAAATCAAAGGGCCAGATCTTCAAATGGTGGAAAACAGAACTCAATCACTTCAATGGAGCTATACTGATCCGGACCAATATCTGATTTGACATCTTTGTTGGCAGTCACATCAAGGAAGGGAGAGAATGATCATGGGGAAAAAATTCCTCTCTTACTTCTTGATGTAGTCAGGGCTGAATCATACTAGTTGAGAAATATGAAGAAGCTTGTAGTACTCCACATTCCATTCAGTACTTGTTTACATGACTAGAGAACCTTGAGTCTCCAGGCTGGCTAGCTGGAGTATCTCACTAGAACTATATCCATTTAATTTAAACAAACAAACAAACTCAGTAACAGATATTCCATTGTAAATATAATTTTAACCCTCCCTCATCCCCTGTATAGAATAGAGCTAGGTAAAAATTTTCAGCAGAATAGTTTATTCGCCAAAAAATGCAATTTCAGGCTGACACGAATTTGCCAAATAGTTTCAAATGTTGACACTAGATTCACAAGGGGACTTCGGCACCATTCACAAAACAGGCTATTGGGTATTCTGGTATGAGTCTCTCTCAGACTGTTCTGTTGAAGCTATTCCCCTTCGTATAAAATACTCACATAGTCATTAGGCTGGGAAGAGAGAGAGAAAATGACTCTATGGCCTAGTAGTTAGGATGCTCACTTAGGAAGAGGGAGACCCAGGTTCAAGAGCTTTGTATTTATTTCCACAAAGCAAAACAGCTTCAACGGGAGATGTTGAGAGAGACCCACCCCAGAATACCTCATAGTCTGGGGGTTTGGCCATTCACCTGCAAGCAGCGAGACCTTGGTTCAAGTCACTGCTCCAGTGTCCCATCTCCCAGCTTAGTGCCCTAACCACTGGGCTATTTGAGCATAAAGGCAATGGCCCCACCATCACCTGTGATGTGAATCTAGCCCTTTGTTCCTTTGCTTTTATTTAATAAATCGATAAATACAAAGGTTAAAAATGCTGAAATGTTTCAGTTTGGTCAAACTGATTTTTTTTTTCCGGAACTACTAATGAACCAAAAATAAATAAATAAATAAATCAGTCTTCCACCTAGCTCCACTGTGGAGCAGCTTCTGTTGTTCTGTGAGGGTGCTGGGTGTAGCTGGAGAGTTCAGAGGGTCACTCTTCACAGGTAGGACTTGGGATGTCGATCAGAATGAATAAGCTGCGTGCTGCACCTAGAAGCAGACTCTGGCTTGTATGCTGCTGTCAGGTGACTGTAAAGTATTAAAACAACAAGTTCCTTTATTTCTGGTTTCAGAGTGAGAAAAACTCTCTTTGCACTAAGGTGGAGAACAATAACCTCCGATAGAAATGGAGGAAGTGAAGAGTTAAGAGTTTAATTCCATACATTCTTAGCCCATCTTATTGTGCCTATGACTTTATAAGCTTATGGTAAAATGTGTGCCAAAAGATCCATGGTGGAGTGAGTTTAAAGCAGATTTTATATGTGTGGGCTGAAGTCAGACCATGTAGTGTCCTCTGATCATAGTGTTTGTGGTTTCATTATATAGAGAGTCAGAAACTGAGGCCTAAGGGATTTCAAAGTTTTGCAGAGATTGTTTCTGAGGGAACCAAGTCCCTAAGCAGTGAACTTCCGCACATGTCCTAATGGGATATGAAAAGTGTTACTCTTCCCATTACATCAGTGCAAGTATGGAAGTAATGAGATGAACCAGAAAGCAGCCTCTTTTGCTATTTCCTGAGATGTTTGCCAGAGCTTCACAGAGGTTTCAACCTCTCTAGAGTTTTACAAGCTATATCTCAGAGAGAGGGTTTACAGACCACACCCATTTTTTGAAGAACAAAAAAGGGCTTTACAAATTATCCAATTGTGTTTCCACTTATTTGTTTCATTAAAGGTGGACTTTCAGATAATAAAGCAAACATCAAAACAAAAATGCACTTAGTATTTGTTTCTTTAGCTATCCTCAAAAATTTTGATTTGAAATAAGGGTCTTTTCCCTCATAATCCAGCATCTCCTCCTGTTTGATCCTGTCATTATTAGGGCCCCAGTTCAGCAAGGTACTTAAGTATGTGCCTGATTTTAAGCATCTGAATAGTCCCATTAAAGTCAACAGGACTGCTCACGTGGTTAAAGTTAAGCATTTGCATAAGAACCTGGCTGAATCGGGGCCTAGTAGAACTGTGAACAATTTGCAACAGAAACTGATCCTATGGAAAATTAAACTGGTTACCAGCTTAAAACTCAAACCAGCTGTGTCAAAAGATTCATTGAGACTCATAAACTTTTAGATCAAACCTTGGCCAATTTCTGAAATCATGTGGAATGTGTTGGGTTCAGAGTTTTCCTATAAGAAGGTGGGTTAGATTGAGTTTTGCTGCAAGTTTTCTGTACCCAAAACTCAAAAAAGAACTCAGGTACGGAAGTGAATAAAATACATGTGGATTCAAACCACAGGAAATTTGTGCCCAAAATGTAGCTTTCCACAGCTCTAGTCATGCATTCTCTTCTCATGGAAGGGGGTGGGGGGCATAATGTGGTCCTGAGAAGGTGATATTGATGCCCCAATTTTGACAACACAACAAGATCAGCTAGGAGAAGAAGGGCTATGCGGGTTTCCCAGAAGGCTTTGGTTGTTAATATGGACTATAAGGTGGATAAAAAGCTGCCTAGATCATTGGGCTCAACGGGTAGTGATCAATGGCTCCATGTCTAGTTGGCAGCCAGTATCAAGCGGAGTGCTCCAAGGATCAGTCCTGGGGCCAATTTTGTTCAATATCTTCATTAATGATCTGGAGGATTGTGTGGATTGCACCCTCAGCAAGTTTGCAGATGACACTAAACTGGGAGGAGAGGTAGATACGGTGGTGGGCAGGCATAGGATATAGAGGGACCTAGACAAATTAGAGGATAGGGCCAAAAGAAATCTGATGAGGTTCAACAAGGACAAGTGCAGAGTCCTGCACTTAGGATGGAAGAATCCCATGCACTGCTACAGACTAGGGACTGAGTGGCTAGGCAGCAGTTCTGCAGAAAGGGACCTAGGGGTTACAGTGGACGAGAAGCTGGATATGCGTCAACAGTGTGCCTTTGTTGCCAAGAAGGCTAACGGCATTTTGGGCTATATAAATAAGAGCATTGCCAGCAGATCGAGGGACGTGGTCACTCCCCTCTATTCGGCATTGGTGAGGCCTCATCTGGAGTACTGTGTCCAGTTTTGGGCCCCACACTACAAAAAGGTTGTGGAAACATTGGAAAGAGTCCAGCGGAGGGCAACAAAAATGATTAGGGGTCTGGAGCACATGACTTATGAGGAGAGGCTGAGGGGAACTGGGATTATTTAGACTGCAGAAGAGAAAAATGATGGGAGATTTGATAGCTGTTTCAACTACCTGAAAGGGGGTTGCAAAGAGGATGGATCTAGACAGTTCTCAGTGGTGGCAGATGACAGAACAAGGAGTAATGGTCTCAAGTTGCAGTGGGGGAGGGAGGGTTAGGTTGGATATTAGGATGGATATTAGGAAAAACTTTTTCACTAGGAGGGTGGTGAAGCACTGGAATGGCTTACCTAGGGAGGTGGTGGAATCTCCTTCCTTAGAGGTTTTAAAGGTCAGGCTTGACAAAGCCCCGGCTGGGATGATTTAGTTGGGAATTGGTCCTGCTTTGCGCAGGGGGTTGGACTAGATGACCTCCTGAGGTCCCTTCCAATCCTGATATTCTATGATTCTATGCAAGAGAATGAATAATTATGAACAAAAGACTGGACAAAAGGTGAACTGATCCCTGTTGAAGTCTGCTAGGACATGAAAGTTTTCTGCAGTACAAAAGCCCTAAAAGTTTCACATTTAACTCGAGTAAAAGGCTGAAATTAAGTTATAAAGACCTGACATCCTTTCCTCCCCCAAAATAATACCCTCGCTCTCCTCCAGCCACCTCCAAAAATGAAATGAAATAAAATAACATTCTTGGGCTGAATAAAGATGCCATATTATCTGACTCGCATCCTATTAACATTCCCGATGAAGACAAAAGGCAAGGGGGGGTGGAATTCCTTAGAACCAACCTAGAAATCAGTATGTCCTACAGCCTAGTTCTTAGGGAATATTTAAATTTTCTGCTATGACTCAGATGTTCTCTTCTCCCTCCCCCTCCAAATATTTTCCCTCCATCCCCATTCTCTCCTTTGTGTAGTTCTTTCCTCCAAGCCTACTTCCTCCCTTGTGCAGTTCGTGTGTGTATGCACGCTTGCGTACTCCTGGCTTCCCCATAAGGCACAAGTGTCACATTCTTTCATCTCTGCTCTAAATGGAAGAGGTTAGCAGCATCTGAGCGTGCAATTCTCTGTCCAGTGATGCTTGCCATGGAGTAAGCGTCTGACTTTTTCACTTCCTCTGTCTCTTCTGCCATTACCCAGGTCATTTGACCAACAGTAATGGAGATTCAATAATACAACTTAGCTAAAAGAGTGAATTAAGTTTTTGACCCAGCAGAGTAGACGCCAGTGACTACATGTGCACATCAACTGAACAAGAAACATATTAATGTACATCTTCAAGGACAATAGATGTACTTCCATGGCTCTCCAGCCTTAGAAACAGTCTTAAGTTTAATGGGAAAGGAGATGTTTCCCTTTTTGCTATTTAGTGTCCTCATTTTACCAAATAAGGTGTGACTGGTGTAACTGACAGTATCCTGGACAAACCTTATGGAATTAAGATAAACTATACTGAATTAAAATAAACCTTATTGAATTAAGTTTAATAGCTTTGAGTCCATTTTATTAAAATGCAGTTGTGTATGTATTATTGTGGAATTGTAAGTAACTGCTCTAGGAGGAGGGGGGATGCAGTGAAGCCACCCTCTGGATAATTTTGCATATACTAGTTCAGACTGGTCTCCATAGCCCAATAGACAGAAAAATGATTTTGAGATAAATGGCCTGTTTTTTAAACAGGCTCAGGCCCTCTTCATGAGCCAGCAAACAGACAGGACTCCTGGTCCAAGGAGGGCCCCAATCGTTAGGAAATGGTTGGAAGTAATAGAGCTGCTGAAGCCACATAAGACTGGGGCTTCTTCTGAGCTGAAGTTGTGATGAATTTGAAAACCCATTGGTGGGATTTTGAAGGACTGCTCCTGCCAGAGCCCATGTTAGGGTTGGGATGATCTCTGGTAAGCTTAATAGCGTGGGTGTAGGTTCTTGTATTGTTTTAAATATGTTTTCTCATAGGTGCTTTTACCTTAAGAATAAAATAGACTTGCATAAAAAGAGCTGTGGGGTAACTGTAACTGTGGGCAGTCACACTGTTAACTATCTCTGAAGAGAAAGTAAGCCTGCTTGGGCAGCCTGTCCCTACTGGGAATAACACAGTGAAAGCAGGGAACAGTTCATCCAGGAAATATCCTGGTCAGAAGGGGGAGAGACATGTATCTACTCCCTAGTCAGGTGACGGACAGGGAAGCCAGAAGCCTGAGAGTGGGTACCTTTGCTGAAGCACCGAGGGAGAAAATGGATGACTTAATTGTGACATCAGGGTGTATCTAGAGTTGGGCTGTTGGAAATATCATTAATTTGCAAAATTACAGAAGAGAAATTCCTATAAACTACATGTTAATGTTATCTGTTTCCACCCAATTTTGGTATTTCCATGATATGGCCTTCTCTGTAGAGAACTTTTCCAGTGGCTGAAGTCAGAAGATCAACAGTTCTGTACTGATTGATTGTCGGAGTGATCTCTTAGCTGATAAGGAGGGCTTATTGTAGTTTTGTGGACTCTGTTCTCCCCATTCCTGAAAAACAGCAAATATCTTTTCCTTGGTTTCTAGTACAGGCTCGATGTTGTGGTCCTAGAGTACTGGGTAGGATATGTCTCTTCAGAATTTTGCCTTCTTTGTTTGATGGGATGGTGGGGACAATTTCTTAAGAAATCTTCAGGCATTGTTAGCATCAAGATGCTCAGACCTTGATCCCACCACTGCATCCACACAAGTGGACACATGGTCCATATGAGGCCCCAGTGACTTCACTGGGGCTCTGAACATCTGCATAGGTCTGCCAGCACAGATGCAGTTGAAAGACTAAGACCATAATCTGTTTTATTTCTTAACACAGAAGTGAAAGAAGTGATCAGACTGGCAGTCATTGATTCAGCATCCATTCTAAAACAACCACAGCATATTTCGGTTTTAATTCCCTGTTGTATATTGCAACTTAAAACACAAACAGAAAATCTATAAATAAAAACTGGGAAAAGAGTTGCTTAAGGAGATGTGTGTAAAGTAGTGGAATGTCTTAATTATAGTTCGGCTGTCTGAAACATGTGGAACCTTATATACAGTAAACCTGCCGGCAGTGTTTGCTTATTAACTACTCTACTCATTTAATGGATAAAAATGAATGATTGTGTACAATACCAGTCAAGTAAAGCAGGATACTATGAGATAAGATTTGTCAAATGGCCACTCAGAGAATCTTCCTCTTGCAAGTGGGGAATTACAATTACTAGAGTCAAGGGCTCCAAGCTAGTTGCCAGAGATCTGGATATATCCTAAATAAGCTCTTAGGAAACATCCTTATAGTAAACAAGAAGGTAGCATTGAGTTTTTCCTTGAACAATACAATGCCTATGCCACTTTACTGACTTCAAACTTGTAAAAGAAGAACAACATTGACACACTTGTATGACTCGAGTCTCCATATGGAATGCACGCACAGACCCTTGATCTTCATTACAGAATAGCTGGTGAAAAAAATATTATAGATTACAGTGCAAATTCTGGCCATTTTAAATTCCACATCCCTGTTGTTTATTGGTCTTCCACATAACCCTTGCCTCCTTTGCTTTATGCACATTCATGCATATATCATCAAGAGGGTAACATTTTAACGCTTTACTTTCAAAAAGTCTATCTTATGAGGTTATCATTTTTTTTAAGCCCCTTGGTTTAGTAATGAAGTATGGGAATGGCAGCATGAATAAACTATATTGTTGTTTCATACAAGAAACTAAGATGGGCATAAACTGATGGCAGATTTCTTTGCATGTTTGCAGTATTTATTTATTACATTTCTCAACGATTCATATGCAACATTTTGTCTAACAACCTTTCTCTAGAAGACTCTGTCAAATTTCCTTTTCAATATGCGTTCCATATAGCCACTCCATTTCAGTTACTGTCATATAATGTGTACATTGTATGTACAAATATGTATGCCACTTGGGCAATTTTCCAGTTAAACACTCTAATTTGAAAGGGGCAGCCAATCTTAATCACAAAGTTTACAGTGATGTACTATCACAAAAACTAACAAAATCTTGTTAGCCTTTGATAGGAAGTGTGTATTGATAAGTTCCTACAGTTGTGATTAAGGCACAGTATTAGGGAGACATGGAGTCTGGGTCCTATTCAAGGCTCTCCACTGATTTCCTGGGTGACCATGAGCAAGTCATTAAGCGTCTGTGCATATTCTCAAATCTCTGATTTTAAATAACATTTTAGTTTTTTTAATCTATTAACGTCTGGAAAGGGCTTTGAGATTCTCCAATGGAAACTGCTATCAAATTGTAAAGTATTATTATAAATGTAGGGATGGGAAACTAGATTTAGCAAAACTTAGAACCCACTCAACAGTTGTGGATCTAGAGAAGAACTGAAAACAGTGGAAGTCCAAATTCTGTTTCACGGTAGCAAAACTCAAATTCTAGGCTGCTTCACGTTATTAATTTTCTTTCTTTTTCCAACCAGTTTTGTACCTCTTGTCTGAGAAGCAAAGCAAGAGTTGCTTTCAAACAAAGTTATTTATTAACTGTATTGCACTGTTTTCCACTTAGTTGTACATACAAGTAATTAAATTTCCCTGGGAGAACAATAGTTTAAAATCATAAAATCAAAAGCTCAAAAGTTTGATGAAACCACAAACTTAAAAAAAACAAAAAAACAAAAAAAGCAGAATAAGCTCTATAGGTTTTGTGATGCCGAACATGTTACTGGATTTGCCCAGCTCCTGATCCCAAAAAGCTTACTCATGTGAGTAATCACATAGACTTAAATGAAAATTATTCTCATGACTAAGGGTTATAAGTTTGAGACTATAGAGATTTCATTACCATAATTACCAGACCCTGTTGTGCTAATGAAAAATCTGGTTTCTGTTTCAAAAAATTTTTTAACACAGTAGATACATGTTGGTTGCTCTACTTTGAACTTTATGCACAAAACATGTACAGGTAAAATCTTGCTTTGTTTGTGAATACTTATTATATTTACTAGTGAAGCCTTGTTTCCTTTTAAGATCTCTTCCTTAGTTAGTTTCATAGATTTTTAAAGGCAGAAGGGACTGTTAAATCACCTAGTCTTGATCTGAAGACTTCAAAAGAGAGAGAATCCACCACTTCCCCTGGAAGTTTGTTCCAGTGGTTAAGCACCCTCACTGTTAAAAAAAAAAAATTGTGCCTTAATTTTAATCTGATTTGAATTTGTTGGGCTTTAACTTCCAGCTATTGATTCTTGTTATACCTTTCTCCTCTAGACTAAAGAAGTATAGTACATACCTGTAGTTGGAATTTAAATGGAAGTTAGGTGATCATTATGGCCATAAAAAGGAACAATATGGCTTGTTAACATGCACTGTTGTCTCTATAGTCTACATAATATTCTTCTGTCACCAAAAGGCAATGTCTGCATGCATATGGATGTGCACAGTAGCTTCTGAGAATCATGGCAAACAAGTATTAAACTGTCTGAACATGGTTCATCCAAATAGATGCTGTCAACAATATCACTTCTGATGCCTTGAAAAACTTCTATCTCTTATACGTTGTCTGCTGCTAATATTGTACTAACACGCTCTGGTTGGGATAAGGGCACACTGAAGATAAAGCAGTGATCATTGGCTGATACCTTGGGCCACTGAAGTCTTAAAAAATACATAAAAAGGTATAAGTGCTGACCAAGATCCTGTTATTAAACTGAAAACTGTCAAACTCAGCCATCAAAGTTGAATAAAAATGGCTTTGTAATGGACTTGGGGGGCTGGATTTTTTTTTAAAAACCTCTTAAATTTGTGCCCATGCACCCCTTTGTATTCAAAATCCCATGTTTATGCAGGTAAATAGCCACCTGGGCATTCAAATGCTAAAGTCTATTCCCAGGCAGATGCACACTGTGCAGATACAAATTAAAATGCTCCTTTGTAAATTTGATCTAGCAATCTTTGAAGGAAAAAGAGATATAAAGTGACAAAAGGAATGTCTAATATTTGTACCTTTCATAGGCCTTGTCTACACTACAGGGGTAAGTCGACCTAAGTTACACAACTCCAGCTACGTGAATAACACAGCTGGAGTCGATGTAGCTTAGGTCAACTTACTGCGGTGTCTACACTGTGCTGAGTCAACAGGAGACACTCTTTTGTCGACTTCCCTTATTCTTCACTAGACCCGCTAAATTGACCACTGGTGCATTGATCACTGCAGCATCAATCCCTGGTAAGTGTAGACATGCCCGTAGATTAGACTTTGGTGAAGAACTCCGTGCATGTAAAATCGAGGCAAATTTACCACATGTTGCTGATAGGGACAGCTTTCTACATATCACCAGTGATTTAAAAAGAATATTCAAGAGGAGGCTGCATGTAACTTGTTGGTTTGGGTGAATTCTTCCTTTTTTTCTAATTTCTTCACCCACTTTTTGGAAATGAGCAATGAATTCGTCCCAACCAACTCAGTTTTCCACACACACTTCCCTTGGTACACCTGATATGTTTCCTGAGATAAGCATCAAATTCATAGTGAAGAAGATTAAATTCATGTATTTTGATTAAGAGAATCTCATTTTATACCACTTCTTCATTCAAATCATGCAAAAAAATCAAAGCTATCACGGCTATGAAGTCAGAACAGGGCCCATTCATGTGTATATTTTTAATGATGGGACTCAGAATAACACAGATTTTGAAGTATTGGATCAATCCACAATTCCAAACATTTATATACAGGGGCCAAATTCATCCCTGTGATAACTCCATTGAAATCACAGGTTACACTAGGGACAAATTTAGCCCAGTATTCAGAATCCATTGCCGCTAGCTTTTATTCTTCCTTTTTTTTTTTTTTTTTTAAGAAAAGATATTAATCTCAACACCTCACAAAAATTATTTTAATACTAGTGTGGTATTATAAAAACATGTATAATTTCTAAGATATATTTTTTCAAATCTTTTTTAAATTGCTGTTAAATCCCATTCTCATTTTCCTTATTAATAGAACAAGATCTCATTTTTAGTTTATCCTCAAAGCAGTAATGAGCATTGTTAACATATAATAACAATGCCCAAGGGGGAAGTTTTCAAAGCCAGTCTAACCTTAAAGCTGTGCTATTGATGTACTACACAGTCATCAAGCCAAGCACCACTAGCAGTGGAGAGTTCAGCAGAATATTCCTGGTTAATATATAGGATGAATTATAAATGTTTTAGGTGATGACCTGCAGGGAAGGCAGGGGGCTGCTTAATGACTTAAGAACAGAGACAGGTTCAATAATATAAAAATAACTGGTTTTCATTTTCAAGTGTAACCAATTGTTCTTTTGTTCTGATGATTCTGCATGTACACAGATTTTCATAAAAGGTTAATGAGAAGACAGGAAACAGGTACACAGTACTGCACATGGGCAGGGCATCTGAAAGGTGATTATTTGGTTATAAATAAATAATAGAAGTTAAGATTTAATTGCTTTCTAAAGACCCAATTCTTCCCTTTTTGAAGAAGAAAAAAGTTCATAACAATATCGTCTGTTCTATTACATGGGGAATATTATCCTTTTTTGTCATAAATAGCAAAAATAAACTGTTGCATAAATTGACATAACTCCATTGTAACTATTGGAGCTTTGCCAGCTTATGTTGGCGAAGGTAAACCCCTCAATGGTCTATGGACACAGAGTCCACCAGAGGTTCTTACACAGCTCATGACATCCCCTGAGTGCCAGAGATTACATTTGTGTCTGTAATTAGCTGGAAGTCATGTACAAATCTCCAATCTTGGGGAAGTTCCCTATTGGGCATACATTTAAGGATGCTCAAGAATGGTTTATTCCAGCAATTATATAGTGTAAATTACACCCATTTCATTGTTGAGGTGCTACCTTCATCACCGTGAAAGATCTGAGGATGCACAGAATACGCACACGGCAGGATACAGACTGTGTCGACTCGACAATTCAGCGTAAAGACTGCTGGCAGCCTTTCCAGTGCATATATTTTATTCCAGTTTTTGAGGTTCTCTGTTGTGGACCTCGGGGTAGAACTGTGCCTTTGTTTGAGTTTAACTGCTTTATTTACCATAGCCATAAACTCTCATACTTGTTTTTCATTAGCCATCTCGATTCACGGGACGTGTCCATATCATGTCCTTTTGCTTGTCATAAGCCATCATCCCCTGAAATGATTAAATATGAATAGACACATTCAATAATGACAAAGCTCAAACTCCTGCATATTGCATGTTTCATTCCATTTTTCAATATGGGCAGGGCTATGGGAACAATCTCACTGGTTAATTAAGAATCCAACCCATCGTCACTGCACAGTTTGGAACCATTTAGCTTGACTAACTTTTTATTTACTCAAAAAGTCTGTTCCCCCATTTTTTAAATGGAGCAAGAGTCTATAGCAGCACGAGCTGGTATAGTTATTTGCAGTGACTGCTCTTACCCAACTGCCCTTTGGTTTTGGTGCCTGACCATGCACTTGAGGCCACGTTCTGCCCTAGCAACCCTGCAACGACAATCTGTCATTAAAAATACCCCATACATTAGTAGTTTGTGGGAGAAGACCTGGTTTCTGCTGGAATAAGGTTGGAACCTTTCATATAGATTCATTTACTTTTTAAAATTTGTATTCTTACATTATGAAAAGGATTGAATAGAGGTGAAAAATGTCAGCGTGACAGCCCAGCAGACTGAAGGTATCTATTTATCCACAGAATAGATTCAGCATGGGTGGTGGCATTGCAAGTTTCCTTCCACCCTGTCTCCCATACTGTTCCATGCTCCACCAGTATCTGTCAACACTTTTCAAGATACCACCTCTCTGAGGACCAAATTTATCCCTGAACAGAGGACCAGTACAAGGCCTATGCAACACTTAAGTTCCACTTGCCCTCTCAAAATATGGCCTTCTGCTGCCCTCTGCATAGGGGTGATTAGGGCAGTTCAGCCTCTGATGCCCATTTAATCCTGGACCTTTCTTTTTAGGCAGTCAGGAAAGCTGGATGTTAATACTGCAAGCAGCTCTCACCTAGGATTGACTGCTTCCAAGCCATTGCGCATAGACCACTCACAGCTCTAAAGTGGTACAAACTCTCGGTCACTATGACATACACACACCCCATACAGAAGGGCAAGCATGATCTGGTACTTGGAGTAGAGATAGGAGGTGGAGAAGTTGGAAACTCTGCCTAATGTCATGGACCTACTTGAGTTAGCTGCTTTCCTTTCAGGGTGAACGTCCTATTTAATTGTTCACTCTTAAAGAATAATAGAACATGAGCATTTCCAGGGGCCTCTGAAGGAGAATATTGTTTCTCTGTCACAACTCTGTCAGTTGATTAGTAGAACTTTATAATCCTCCCGTGTCATGGAGCATCAGTAGTGCCTACTAAATGCCTCCTTCCAGATCAAATTAAAACACCCTCATCATTACCTTGAAGGTCTTATACAGTTAACCCTTGTCTTGACCTTCTCTCTGGTGTGTAATCTGTGTTTTCATATCTTACCCATCACTCTAATATTTGTGGGGCCTACAGGCTTCCAGTTCAACTGGCCATTTTGCTGCCTTTCTCCTCCCACAAACAGCTCCATACTTTTCTGTCAAACTACTTTTACTGCCTGACTCAGACTGGCATCTACTTAGTCATCTGGTCCCTGTCTGAACTGGCATTGGTCTGCTTCCATCCAGGTATATGTCTGTTTGGACAGCTCCCTTTATCCAGGGTGCTACTCTATTGCACTGTTGCACAGCAGTGTCCCCTTTGGTCTATTGAAGTACTACCACCCTCCCCACCCAGTTCTACTTTGGTGAAAGAAGCCTGGTTCTCTTTGCACTACTGCAAGCAGCTCCTGTTTGTTGCGTCAAAGCCCCCATTCCTTTCTCCTTGCATGGCTGCAAGAGTGGCTCCTTTTTTTAAGAACCCATTAAAGGGTGAGTGAGCGTGGCCATCTGTCTGTTTAGGCATTTATTTTGCATCCATCACCGTGGTTTGTGGCTGGGTGGCTGTGTCGGAGGTTGACTGGGATTGGGTGAGGATGATAGGTCAAATGAATGAATAAGTGGGCACGTGAGGAAGAGGAGGGAGAGAATTAAAGAATGGATGAAAGGGAAGGAGAGAGTGTGGAGGAAGAAGGAGAGGGATGAATGTCAAGAAAGAAAGAGCTGAGGAATAAGCGGAGGTAAAAATGAAGAAATAAAAAAGAAAATTAAAAGAAACAAAAGTGAGAAGAATATTAAACCAAAGAAGAAAAGGAGAGAAGAGGAAATAAGGAAGGACTTGGGGCAGAATTAATTAAATTTAAAGGAGCAGAAGCAGCTTAGATTTTTTTAAAAGTAAAAGGAACAGGCCTGGACACAAGTACAGGCGGAAAAGCTATAAAGAAAAAGCATGATAGTGGTGAGATATCAAGATTTGGGATGACTTGCATAGATCACTCATATCTTCACTATGCATGAGCCATATAAGTCATCCTAAACTCATGGCAAAGAAACCTGCACATTTGACCACACCAGCATATATTCTTTACAGAGCATATATACTCTGTGTGATATTTGTGCACATATCCAGAGACAGTATCTTTGCACCACTGAGGGCTGTTAAACATTGTTTTGCTGAGCCCTGCTTGGAACATCCTCCCCAAACCGGGTCACCGTGGATTTGGTCTGGCCTGATATTGAAACTGACTGTTATCCTGTAAACAGTTCCCTGAGCCATCAAGACTTCTATCCAGATTCATTTTTGTTCTCCTCTATACATAAATCAGTCTGTGTCGTATCACACACTGCTTTTCTTGCTCATGGTGTTTGTTTTCTCCTCTTCTTTGTGAGTTTAGGTTGCTTGCATGCACAGCCAAATTACCTATTTCCTCTCAGTTCTTGGTCCCAATACAGCAAGGCAGTTAAACCGGTACTTAACTTTAAACACATGATTTTGATGTCACTATTCAGTGCTTAAAGTTAAAATGTCATTAAGTCCCTTGATGGCTCAGGGCCTTTAATATTTAGAACTTTTTTTTTAATTCTTACCATATGTTTCTACTGCACCTAACAAAGAGGTCTCAATCTTAATTGGAGCCTCTAGTTGCTACTGTAATATAATGCAAAATAATAATTTATTCTTATTAAAGTTTATTACAGTAGTACCACCTGAGAACAGTGCCTCATTGTGTTAGGTGCTATGTAAACACAAAGCAGCAGAGTCCCTACCCCAAAGAGCTTACAGTCAAAATTGGCAAGCCACACACACAGTAAGGGAGAGGCATGTAACGTGCTAGCAGAGTGAACAATATGATGACGGTAAATGTCACAGGCTGGGTGTTAATATAATATTGATGGGAGGGGATGCTCTTATGGTCAGGTCCTTTCAGGAAGCAAAACAATTGATCAGATGGCTCAGGCAAGGCATGAAGTTGGGTTATTGCTATTTGTTTTGAATCTCTGGACGCACGCTGAAGCTAGGCCATTTCACATGTGACGTCTGTCATTCCTCCCCTGAGGAATGACTCACAAAAGTTGAGGTGACAGCTAGCTTAAAAAAAAAAAAAAAAGCCTGAAAAAACTACAGCATCTGTAGTAGGGGAAATTTTTGAAAGATGTTTTGTTTATTGGCAATGTTTCAATTTCTCTCTCTCTCCTGTTTTTTC
This sequence comes from Trachemys scripta elegans, assembly GCF_013100865.1. Lineage (NCBI taxonomy): Eukaryota > Metazoa > Chordata > Testudines > Emydidae > Trachemys > Trachemys scripta. The sequence continues at coordinate 116,039,431 of NC_048298.1, forward strand.
TTTACAGCAGTTGTATGCTGCCCAGCTTGCTGCAATGCAAGTGTCTCCAGGAGGCAAGATACCTGGCATACCCCAAGGAAACCTTGGTGCGGCTGTATCCCCTACCAGTATCCACACAGACAAGAGCACAAACAGTCCTCCACCCAAAAGCAAGGTACTGTGCCATTTTAAAGGAGCAGGTTTTTGTTTCTCTCTCAGTATTTACATGGTCCCTGTCAATATGATATCTGAGCACCTCCCAGGTGGTTACAGATTCATCATGAAATAGGGGAATTACTCTTATCCCCATTTACCTGATGGAGAATTCAGGCATGGTGACAGTAAGTGATTTGCCCAAGGTCACAGAGGAAGCCAGTAACAGAGCTGGGAATTGAATGCAGCTCTCCTGAGTCCCATCTAATGCCTGAGCCACAAGATTATTATTTCTTCCATCCTTTGGTAAAGGGCAAAAGACTAAGGCTGCGTGCCTCCCATTCTAGCACACAACTACTATTTCCCCCTAACCTTTAATCCATAGCCATATAAGTGGTACTGCAACAAAAGATGATAGCAGCATGACATCTCATCCAGAGCCAAATTCTGCCCTGGGGTTCATGCACTGAAATCAGTGGGGACCCTATGTACATATCCAATGGCAGGACTGACTCTCAATTGGTGGCCGTTGTATCACAGAACATATTTTAATCTTATTTATATAATGAAAGGGTCTACCCAGAGTAATTTGGAGGTGGTTGGGGAATGAGATTTATGCTGTCTTCGAAGGTCAGGTTAGCAATCGTAGTCAAATCTTCAAAACATCACCATTGTTTGGCAAGTTGGCTACAGCTAAGACAAAGGCACAGAATGCATCACATCCACATAACATGTTGAAACTTCATTTGACTATTGGCCAAGTGACGTTAATTTGAGATTCTGTAGTTTCTCAGCGGTTGTTTGTTGGGGATTTGGTTGCTGAAAGTCAAAATCAGATTTTCTGAGAGTAAATTGAGTACACTTGTCCTTACCGTCAAGCTCCTATATCACTCTGTCCTTCCATATTCTTTGCCTGGACAAGGTGAGCTAGGTTAAATGAACATACCAAATAAATTAGAGAAATCTTTTTTTCTGTTGCTAAATCAACATCTGTGACTTTGAGCAATTTAAATCAGATATGCATACAATACAGTGGACCATAAGACCATGAAGAAAATGGCTTCCTTATCTTTTGATTACTTTTCTCTTTGGGTTAGCATTAATGTATTGTAGAGCCTGTTTCAGCAATCCCTATCCACCCTAAGCTAAATGGTAAGAAATCTGAACCAGTCATGTTAATGAATCAAGATTAAGTTCTGTGTTCAATGGAACTACTCCAGTGATGTTGAATGAGACTACTTGCATAAGTACAACTCAGAGGTTGCAGAATAAGGGCCACCATTTGTGTCTATATCTACATATGGATAGAGATAGGTATAAATATAATAGATATATAATAAAATAGAGTAGCTGGGATTTTCAAAAGGGCCTAGGTGACTTAGGAGCACAAGTCCCATTGGCTTTTAATGGGATTCATGCCCCTAAATCACTTAAACGATTTTGAAAATTCCACTCTTGTATCTCTAAATTATCTAATCTTTGATATAGATAATCTTACCAAGGATCAACTCATTAAATCCACTGCCCAGAATAAGATGAGTTCAATTTATTTCTCAGGTGGTCTAAGGAAACCGGTCACATTTTGGAGTGGCACTGCCTACCTTAGTTATTGTAAAACAATTAGCAAGGATTTAGCCAAGGAAAAGGAGTAAAAAGCATCCCCATTTAAGTGACAGGGAAAATTTGACGAAATGTGTCCTTTCTTTCCTTCGGTGTCCTCTAGCATGCTGTCCACTTCCTTTATCATGTCAGAAAAGATTCCTTGAATTGACAGTAGCATCTTAGTTTTTAGCCTAACAGTAAAGCTGTACGGATTAAAAATAACCTGCCAAATAAATAATACCATTGTCAGCTCAATGAGATACATGGTCAAAAAATGAAAGGAATGCTTAGGACCCAGAATCAACCTGGAGGTATACATTTACTTTCTCCTCTTCTCGATGCAGACTTTTTGACTTCCCAAAGTTTTTCCCTTCGTAAGGACATCTCTTTTATGTAGTGGAAAGTTGTCAATCATAAAGCTGTTTGGCCCCCCGGCCATGTGCTTTTTTTCAAAAACAGTTGTTTGTATGGTTAACAAGAGATTTTTGTGCATTTTACAAGAGTTTTCTGTATGATGCGTCTAACAGCTTGTTAAAGAGATTCCACTGCACTTAAGATCCCGATGTTGGTTTTGGATCTACCCGGCACAAACAGAATGTCTGATGAGATCTGATGGGGGACAGTATTTATGTTGTGGCACTCATGGAATCAGGGCCGGCTCTAGGATTTTTGCCTCCCAAAGCAAAAACAATTTTGGCCGCCCCCCCCACCCCGGTCTTTAATTACCCCACCCCCGACCTCACCTCAACTCCGCCCCTTCCCCAAATCCCCAGCCCTGCCTCCTCCCCCCAGGCTCTCAAGCCTAGGAGGGAGGGAGGGGGAGAAGCGGCGCCTGCACCGCGGCCACTCGGAGTCTCCCCCTCCCAGACTCCAAGTGGCCGCGGTGCGGGTGCCGCTTCTCCCCCTCCCTCCCAGGCTCTCAAGTCTGGGAGGGCGGGGGAGTAGCAGCGCGTGAAACGGCTGCTCGGGATCTCCCCCTCCCTCCCAGGTTTGAGAGCCTGGGAAGGAGGTGGAGACCCCGAGCCGCCGCGGTGCGCGAATCAGCTGTTTTGCGCGCTGCACAGCAGCAGCGGAGGTGAGCTAGGGCGGCCGGGGCACATTTTTAGGGGTGGCATTCTGGCCGGCCATGCTGCCCCTAAAAATGTGCCGCCCCAAGCAACAGCTTGTTTTGCTGGTGCCTAGAGCCGGCCCTGCATGGAATTATAAGGCCTACCAGATGGTAATGTCGGCAAAACCATCCTCCAGGTAGCTGTCAAAATCAGCTTTGTTCTTCCTTGTCTTTTATTGCTTTTCCTTATTCATAGGTGTTCCAATGCCTTTGGTTCACAACTCTGTGGAAGCACACAAACAGAACTTATTTGCAAATTGGAAAAAAAAAAAAAAGAGTGGGCCACTAGGAAAGGAGTGGGAGGGGGCTCCAAAAGGCTGTAAAATTGTGCAGCATGAGCCTTCTGATGCATGCTGTTTTCAATCTGCTGTGTGCCAGTTGGAGGCTCAGAGAGAGAGAGAAAGGATAATGCTGAGAAATGATAGAGTGGCTGTGACCTCCAAGCTCAGCCTGGAAACCCAAGACATTGATTTCACTTAGCATTCCTGCTGAGAAATCCGGCGGAGTTCAGTTGTAATAAAAGAACAAGATTCTGTTCTAATGGTAATGGCGTATGACAGACATATCACTTTGTCTGTCCTCAGCACCAGGGAGAGGAGAATTGGAGAAAGGTCACCTGACCTGCCTGTGGTGTTGTGCAAGTGCTATACTGAGCTTTGAACTCAGCATAGGAACACAATTTTATATATATATATAAAATACTAAGTGATAAAGAAATCTTTATAGTGCCTACACTAATTAGAATGAACCTTTTAAAGCTGGGTAAAGGCTTAGCTAGGAAGACAGTGATGAATGTGTGATAGCACCAGAAACTGAATCCTACATGTTTAAACTGTGTATAATATACATGGTGATACACCTTAGTTTGTATCTGCATGGGTCTTCCTTTGGTTTTACAAACCTTGTTTGCACCAACATTTACAACACTATTCACTTTCTGTTACCTCATTATTTCAGCTATTATCAATGAAGACCTATCGGAGTTTCACAACCCAATTTTTCCAAAGGAAACATGGTTCATAAAGTTGAATCATGGTGGTCTTTCTGGGGGAAAAGCCTCGTTAAGATGCAGTATGTAAAGTCTCCATACATGAATAGTTAGTGCCTCGGACAAGCTTTTAGGAGATTTTGTTTGCTGAATCTCCATTTGCAGCCCACAGTTTACACTGGCACAGTTTTGGAAATATGCTCAAGTATTCATAGACAAGGAGGCAGCCCCGCCATCTGAGAGTGTTTCAAGGTGGTGGCAAACATCTGGGTCACTTTTGAAAAGACGTGTTTTTTTTTCCTTTGACTAGAAATTTACAGTTACTGTATTGCTCTTTGCAAGGATTCTTCAAAGTCGGCCTCAGCAGCAGATGGAACAACTGCTGGCTCTAGATATGCTAAGAAACATCAGGGGGAGTTTGCCAAGGTTCATCTTTTAAATCTAGTAAGACATGAAGACATCACTGAGACCCCTCAAAGACCTTGGCAACCCCTACGTTGGCAAGCCTTTTATCAGTGGCCCTCACCAGTGTTTGAGCACTGGACTATTCAGACTAACCTGCCATCTTCTGTGTTGCACTTGCCTTTCGACAGTTGTGTCCCCAAATGTTCAAATTCACTTCTCAGATTCTTGTGGTGTGACTTTTAGGAAACCATGGAGGACATACACCATTATGTCCTGCTGTGCATTCTGTTGAGTTTTCAAGCAGGAAACTGAGCTGGTGTCATGCATTTTTCCAGAATGGAATCTGTCTGCCAGAAAAACTGATTTAAGAAACAGAGCTGGTGGAATACATCCAAAAGAAAATGTGTGTATCTTGCGGAAATGGATTTTAACACAGCTTCTCCTTTAGCAGTTTTTGTGACAGCCGGCATGCTAATCACACTGTTCAAATTTACCAAGGCCTCCTCCACAGCCCCTGTGAAAGGCAACTATCTCTTAAATCTGCCAAATTGTGCTGGATTTCCAGAGTCTGTTTTAAGCACGTTTTGGCCCTGATTCTGCAAGTACTTTCATGCTGCTCAGTCGGATATTCAAGATGGCTATGGTATAAGTGGGAGGGTGAGGGTAGGCACAAGTAAGGTTCAGTGCTGGGCGGCCTGGGAGGAGAGGGAGGAGCTAATCGGCAGGGCCCACTGGTGGGTGCTGAGCACCCGCTATTTTTTTCCAATGGGTGATCCAGCCCCGGAGCACCCCCGGAGTCAGCACCTATGCTCAGTGTAGCTTGTAAATGCAGCTAAATGTCTCTTGATACTCGACAAAGTATGGTGCATTGTCTGCAGCATCCACAAAAAACAAGAGCAATTCAGTGTGAAATGTGACAAGAGAGAATTCCTGGGTGCTTTTCTTTTAACCTTGTTATGACCCCAGCCCTAACCCGAGTCAGAGTTGTGTCTCCATCGATGACAATAGAATAGAGTGTCCAAATCATGGTTTTTGTTCTTTTCAAATACTTCTGGCAGTGATGTTACTATTTGCTCAGCAGTAGCACCTGGGAGTTGTGACAAGGAAAGGAAATGTGTTTCAGATAAGCCAGAAACAGCACCAACCAGTTAGATATACACAATCAGATTCTCTTCAACTGCAAATATCCACACAAATGTCAGTGTGAATCCTTAAGTGAGGATGGAACTTTATTTTCTCATTGTCTGGGTCTGATCACCCAAGTAAAGAATGGATTAAAAAGCTGCCTTGGTGCCTGTAACCAGAATCAACTTCAAAAGATTTAGGGCCAGATTCTCTTATGCAGTGCAAATTGGCCTAAAACTGTCTGGAGATTCCTCTTGGGCAGTTCTCCAGTGTAGGGAGAATATCTGTTGATACTGAGCTGGTGTATCAGTCACATGCACAGCCACATCCTCACCCCCTGCTTAATGGGAAGGAGGAAGTGGGATGGAGGAGATGAGACCTTGTGCCAGCTGTGTAAATTAGATTAGGACCACTCCCGCTCCATTTTACACAAGGTCTGGGTGGGCCTGAATCAGAAAGCTGCAACCAGCTAGCTGTAGCATCTCCTGTCCACAACATCTGACCCCAGCTCAGACATAGCAGAGAATCTGAATCAGTGTCTAGTGTTCTGTACATGGGAGTTTTAATTCAGACATATACCTTGGGATTAGATTGCTTCTTCCATCAGACCACCAACTACTGCAGTAGCTTTTCTGTTGAGTGGCAAGATTGGTTTTTTGCACCTAAGATAGGGCTTTCCTGTTTTGTGATGGTCTTGGCTTTCATGATTGAACATGCTAGAGCTAAGGAATTTATTTCACTCTATAGATGCTGAATACACTGCTCATTCAAATGAATAATATCAGCATTCTCCCATCTATCGCATCTTTTAACCTCATTATTTAAAAGCATTTTGGAAACAACGACAAATTGTCCTTCACAACAACCCTGTGAGGTAGATCAGAGACATGAAGGGGCTGTTTGCATTAGGAAGATGACCCATTGTGGCCCTCAGCTGGAGTAGATAATGTTTGGTTGCTAATGTAGATGGGGCCAAACTGTTTTCAACTTTGCTGCATGGTGCTAGAAGAGAGAGATTGGAACTGAGTTAAACCCCTTAGTGCAAGTATACTAAGGGCAACCATACACCTCTGTATTGATGTAAGTGTTCAGCAGCTGCTGAGTTGTGCCTCAAAGGTGACTATTTCATCAGTGAATGAAGCTATTCCTATTTAGAATATGTATAGTATTAGGGATCTTTTGGAATGAAAGGCTCTGTATAAATGTGAGTTACTCCATTACTATTAGAATTTTGGATCTTTGTTTGCAGCATGGTTATCTGGAAGGTTTGCAGGATTTATTTATTTGTATGTATTTCTGGACTGGACACAGCCTTTTCCATTCCACTAGTTTGGAAATCTCTGTAAATGAATCCAGTGGAATTTTTGGCACTGGAATAGAATAATGTTATGCTGAAAGGTACTGGTGACTGCATGAGTCACAGACGTCTCTGAGATTGGGTGTGACCTCCCACTTCAGTTAACATAATGGTCAGGATAAATTAATCACAACGCCCTCCCCCCCACATAAGACAAAAGGGTTAAATGAACCTGCCTAGGAGTTTTAGACTGGGTAGGGAGAATGATTTTTGCTCAGGTGTGTTTGTGCGCGCGCGTGCGCGTATGTGCATGTGTTAGAGAGTGAATAGAGAATAGAAAGTGGGAGAGACAGTGGCAAAAAGAAGCAGGTCAAATAGCAGACCTATGAGAGCAGTGAATAAATCTGGAAAATGCTAGAGGGAGAATTTTTGGGATCTGGTGTTGGCTAAAGAGGTTTGTGACTGTAAGCTAGGAAACTGTTCCTTTATTTGTAGTTCCTCCTGCATTTGGAGAAACAGGACCTTGTACATTCCTTATAAATAAACAAGATTACATTAAAGAAAATCCAAGATTCCATCATCAGTTTCCACCCCCAACTGGAACATCCCCAGGGTCCCAAACTTTGACTAAACATTTGGGTCAAAAATGAGCAACAGCATTTACCCCTATCCATGCTACAGTTAAACCAGAGTGAACTTAAGCCATGTTCAAAAGGATAATTGTTCAAGGCTCACATTCCCTACTGCCCTTCTCAAACTACCCAACAGGGCTAGAACACAGCTGTAAAACCATTAATACACTACAATAGTTCATGTTATAGATTAAGTGATATATACATAGCAAGTGACTGGCACTTGCTTTCCAGCTTTGACACTTACTGTACTTCTTAGGTGGTGTTTATGTCCATTTGTTGATGGATAACATGTAGCCAACCTGTCCATTTAACTGGAAACCTTTTCCTTTACTGTCTCATGTTGCTTAGATGAAATATGTGGAAAGAACTGTGGATGACTTAGGCCTGGTCTATACTACCCGCCTGAATCGGCGGGTAGAAATCGACCTCTCGGGGATCGATTTATCGCGTCCCGTCGGGACGCGACAATCGATCCCCGAATCGGCGCTCTAACTCCACCAGCGGAGGTGGTAGTAAGCGCCGCCGACAAAAAGCGGCAGAAGTCGATTTTGCCGCCGTCCTCACAACGGGGTAAGTCGACTGTAATACGTCGAATTCAGCTACGCTATTCACGTAGCTGAATTTGCGTATCTTAAATCGACTCCCCGCTGTAGTGTAGATGTACCCTGATAGTATTTTCCTCCCGATTCCTTTTCTCTATATACACAATAAACACAAACAGCTAGGCACAGAAACTGACATTTTTAACCACAATTTTTTAAGCACAGTGAAATTATATAGCTGAATAGAACTTATGATGCTCTTATAAAGTAAAACGTCTTTCTGCACAATAAAAAAAGTTTAAAAAACAACAACAAAAATGCAGTTACACAGTGCCTTCCCCTCCTGCCCCCCCCCCTCCTAAAAATAAATTAAATAGATGGAGGGACTGATAGGATTCCTTTTCAGGTTAACTCTTCCCAGCTCTGTTTCCCGATATCATGATGTCTCTTTGGCAGAAGCCTGACTCTCAAGCACAGCCACTAGTGAGCCAGCTCTATCAGGCGCAGTCAGCTCTTTTACTAATGCAAGCTCAGAAGAAAACAAAGCACACAGACATACACAAAGAGAGAGAGAGAAACCCTTTGAAATCTGCTACCGCAAAAAACAAACAAAAAAAAAAACAGGACAAAAATTAAAGTGAGGCCCTGCTTTTCTAAAACATATGGCTTCAGAATTAGGCATCTGATTGCACAGATGTGAAGCAAAGTGGAGATGACAGGGGGAAGTTCCATGTGCATGACCCTGTTAAGGTCCCTACCATATCAATCAGTGCCTTCCTTAGCTTGTGCAAACCAGGAAAGACCCACCACATTTTGCCTTCTTTTCCTACAATGGAAGAGTTTCTTCTGGGTTTCCGTCCTTGTGGAAAAAGGCCCTACAGCATTAACCAGACAGCATTGCTTGAAACCATGATTTCGTTCCTAGTATTACTGCTTTCAGGGGTGGTAAAGAGGTCAAACAGCTCCCCCAAACTCTTCTTTACTGCAAAGCATTAAGATGTCAGGAAATTATTGCAAACAGCTGTACTTGCATTAGGCTAAAGAATGTAACCAGTCTCCAAATGGGGTAACAGCACATTGCTGCACCAAAGACACTCTGAGCTGTAAAAATACCGGGCCTGACTTACCACTGTGTTACATCATTTAAGCTGATTTCCATTAAGATGAGTAAGGTTACACTAGCGTTAAACTGGAGTACAACAGAAATGAATCAGACGCATTATGTTTTTACTAGCGATTGACCTAAGCCACAGATTCAGATCCAAATATGCCCAAAGTTCAAGAGCATGTTTGGATCTGAAGTTTCTGTTTGGCCCATTTTAGAAATATAAAGTTCAGATCTGGATTCAGACTTCCCCAGAGTTCAGGGGCATTGGGATCCAGTGTTTTGTTTCAGATCCATCTCTCTGGTTGTTTTTGTAGTAGTGGTATAGCAGATTACCGACCCCCTGAATAACATTTGGTGCATAAAACTGATAGAGGAAGAGCAGCATTTTACAGAAATAAAATAAAACTGAATGAAAAAGGAACCTCACAATTTTTTACAGCTGCTAGGATAGCAATTGAGCTGACATGGCCAGCTTGCCATTCAGCCCTACCAGTTTCATTAAAGCATAACGGGGGGACAGCGTGGAATCTGAGGCAACATGATGAAATGGAGAAAGGATTGGCTTTTTGTGGTTGTTTTCATCAATCCTTTGCCAGTATTTTATCCCCTAGGTAACTCTCTAAGAAGTCACCTGGGGATCATCTAATTTCAAGATTGACTGAGCCATGAAGGGCGGGAGAAAGGGTGCTGGAAAGTGTGGCTGGGTGAGGAGTGAGTGTGCAGCTTGGCTGGTCTTAGTCTTGGTTTACCCTGCTGTCCGCTCCTGGGAACACCTCTCTTCTCCCTCACCCTGCCTTCTTGGTTAACTACATTCCCTTGCTACCAATTCTAGGCTCTCCAACCTTCCAACTAAAAACTAATAGAAGGATTGGAGGCGTTAGAGGGCAAGTGAGGGGCAGAGAACAACTGACACAGAGAACAAGGTGGGGGAGGCAGTATCTTTTATTGGACGACCAACTTCCATTGGTGAGAGATGTAAGCTTTTGAGCTTACTCAGAGCCTCTCTTCAGAACCTGAAAGCTTGTCTTTCTCTCTCTCTCACCAACAGGAGTTGATCCAATTACCTCACCCACTTTGTCTCTAATATCCTGCGGGCAACATGGCTACAACAACACTGCATACAACAATAGAGCAAAAAGTGACTCCATGCAGGGAGGAGAGGCTAGCAACGTGGGAGAAGTGGGCAAGAAGCATAAGAAGGCAGTGGAGGGTGGTGTCTTCCAGAGCTCATAGGGCAGAGTGTCAGAGTGTTGCCCGCTCTTGGGGTTGGTGATATAGGTGTTAGGGGAAAGCTAACGAGGTAGTGGGTTGTTTTGATTGGGGGGAAGAGCTAGGCTACCGATGTCGGAGGGCTTGATTTGGTTGGTGAGGAGGAACCAGGAGTGAGGAGAGAGGGATGAAGTTCATGTTGAGGGGAGGGAGAGCATAAAAGGTACTCAGGGTGAGCATGATCTCTCTCTTCTCCACTGCAAATTGTTGAGAGTGGCTGTACACATCCTAAGGGCCACATACTAAATCTGAGCTTAAATGTAGATAGTAAAAATACCCTGCACCAGTATAATGCTGGGATATCCTGCATTAACATTTGGCTTGTTTCTTTGTATTAAAATCCTATCAAGCAAAGGTCATTGGTCCTTTATTACAGAGGTTTACTTTGTGTAGACACTGAGCTCATAGATGTCCTACAGCAAAGAATGTTTCATTTCAGCAGCACGTACTGCCCCACTCATAAAGCAATGGTACTCAAGCCATTTAACCCCCTCACGATCCAGGAGACAGGCTGAGAAGGAGCATGGGAGGCTGAATCTAGATGCCCCTCTGCTTCAGGCAATAAACCTTCCACTCCACAAGTGCAGGTTCTATCGGACCATCTGTTTCATTTCTTCATTCACTTATAACAGCAGATAAGGTCCCTAGACTGACTCTCCAGTGATGGGCACTGTATATAAAAAAACCACAAAGCACCCACGTGGATTTTCCTTTAACCAAACGTATAACTTTTGTTAAACACAAAAAGAGAATTTCCAAGGGGTTTAGAGATCCATTGCCCATTCCAGTCAATGAGAGCTTTTGTATTAACTAGAATAGGCATTAGATTAGACACCAATATTGTTCATTTAACCAGTTTCCAAAAGCTGCTTGCTCCATCTGCTGAGAAGTAGTTTGCATACACTCTCTCTGTACCAGGTTTGCATTGGCCTTCTGACCCCATGTTCAGGCAGAACAGTTTAAATTAAGTCTGAAAGAAGCCTATTTAGCAGTACCCATCTCTTATTTTTAAGGAAATATTGCAATATTTCAATCAGGGATTATTAATTTTTTATTAATAGCGTAAAGCATTCCTCTCCAGCGCATAGCTCTCAGATCATCACACTGTTACACTGCTAATATTTTAACAAGGGGCTTCACAGATATTTCCCCCCTTAACCTGTGAAGAATCTCCAGTAACTGGGGGTCCCTGCAGAGACAAGGCATCTGAGATGGGGAAAATCTACTTTATTTTCCCATTGAAAGAGAGACTTTTCCACAACCCAGGATGGAGGCAACACCAAATTATATTATGTGCATTTTCCTGCAAATACAGTATTTATATTTTTTGTTTCATAAAGAAAAATTGCAAAGTACTTTGCTTGTAATATACTACAGTATTCAGTTTGTGTAATGTGAAATATTGAGGTATGTTTGTGAGAGAGACTTAAAAAGAGACTGTGTAGACCTTGTTAAAATGGAGAATAGTACTCTCCTCAGAAGCTTGGGTGCATTGCTGCAGTCTTGCCAACTCTTGCAATTTTATCATCAGTCTTTTGAAACTTCTTAGTTTATTTAAAGCCCCAACTCCTGGAGTCATGTGAATATGTGAGAATCTCAGCTTTTTTTTTTTTTAAGTTAGTTTCAAGGCCTCATGGTTGCAGAGAAAAGCTTAAAAAGGGGACCCAAGTGTATACCAAAAGCTCAAAAACCAGAAGACAAATAAAACCCCCTAAAATGTATTGTTTTAATAAAATCTCGTGATTTGATTTTTAAGCCAGTCTCATGATTTTGGGGGGCCTGACTCATGATTTTTGAACATTTGGTACTGGCAATACTGCAAATGCATACACTTTGCTCTCCAGAAGTATATTTCTGACCCTCAGTACCCCATGGCAAGGATTTAGCAGTATCCAGACTAGGGGTAACTCCAATCAGAGGCCAAGAGATCGATACAACCTGCCATTCAGTTTTGTAGTGAGACTTTAACAAGGAGCTCTGAGGATCTTCCTCCACATATAAAACCAGTTATAGATTTTTGTTCACAGTCATGTGTATTTATGTGCTAGTTGTGCGATACACAAGCGTTTAATACATTTGGTTCTCATGGGCTGCTTGAGTTTCTAGTCTTTTTCATTTCCTACTGCATTTTAAGTGCAAATAGACTAGCGTTGTGACTGATGAAAACACATCTATTAAAGATGGGCAGGTATCTCACAACACTGGGAGCGTGTGAAGGGTAAACCTTGGCTGTGTTTTAGGAATGCTGGAGATTGGGATATTCAGTTTACTGGGATCATCCAGAAAAGCTCTTTGAATAACAAACCTTAAGTGGTTTGTAAATTTTTAGTATTTTTCAACTTTTTGAATGGATGTGTCAGCACCTGCTAGGCAAACAGAGCTAAAAAACCCCAAAACACTTTAAAGAGCTGTGTGTGTATAGATATGTAAGTCATGGATTTGCATAGCCTTTCATCTGACATGCCAGAGAGTGACATGCCACGTCATGAATCAGTCACATCGTGTTACACGACTTCAAGCTAACATGAGACAATAAGAATTACATAGTGACAGACAGACCCAACATGACATATCCATAGGAAAACTTAAAGTTGTGTTTAAACAGTGCTTTTTTCCTCCTCCCCTGAATGCTAAAGAGGAAAATATGAAGTAATGTAAAAGAAAGGGAAATAGTGTGGTGATACTATCACAAAAGCAATTTTAATTGTGTACAAGTGGGAGAAAATGTGTTTCTATCATGAGACTGCTGAGTATTTTAGTTATTTCAGGTTCTAATAAATATCTCCCCTTCTACAAGTAATGTTCTCAGAGCTCTAGTCATCCCAAGTTAGTGTTTACCTCATCTTTAGTCAGGTTAAGAGCTATATAAACAGTAGCTTATGGCTGCACGTTAATACATTTTGAACTTTGGCATGGGCTGTCTTAGTGAAAACATAAAACTTTCTGGTCCAATACAGGCTGCATTAACTCTCTGCCAAGTCTGGGAGTGGGAAATAATCCCTTTGGCCCTGCCTCTGGTCCTCTCCTCACCCTCCTGCCCCAACACAACTCCTCTAAAGTTCTGTGTTCTCGTACCCACTGGTGACACACACACCCATCCACCTGCCCACAAGAAAATGGAGGGCCGAGTGTGGAGCGATCCCTCCCAAGAGTCTAATGTTGGCTATATCATCCTGCCCATGAAGCTATGTTTTATGATATTATATTAGGACAAGCTGCCATTGTTAACCGAGTGATCTGGTAATGCAAACTCTTCTTCATGTGGGTAGTCTTATTTCATGGGATTAGTCACATGAATAAGGGTTATATGATTTGGCTGTTGACGGCTGTTTAAAATAAAAAGCCAACAACTTATACTCAGTGGTGATTTAACTAATCTTCATTTTCTTATTTAACATCAAGGTGCAGTTGGACTGTGCTTGCAATGTACTACTCGTAAAAGGGAAATTTGACATGCATTCACATTTGGCTGGACGATGGGTCTGCCTCATCTTGTCAGGTGCCATTACATTTGTGATACCCAAGGTCAAAATGTCACATGACCTTTTGCCCATCTTACTACGGTGCTGAAGCCTGGATTTACAGTTTTAAACTCAACAGCCCCATATACATTATTATTGTTGTTGTGTTGTTGTTATTTATTTGTATTACCATAGCCCCTAGGAGCTCCAGTTACAGACCGGAACCCCATTTGTGCTAGATGCTGTACAAACACAGAACAAAAAGACAGTCCCTTACCTGAAGAGCTTGCAGTCTAAACAGACAAGACTGACAGGGTGGAGGGAAGAGTGGAAAAACACAAGCAGAATGAATGATGTGATGATAGCAAACATCATGTTCATTCCAGAATATTGTATGTATGTATTTATGATGAGTTTAGTTAGGAGGGGATAAGCTAAAGGGAAGGGAGAGGGGACATTGAAAGGAAGGGATTGAGGGGGACAGAGATGTGGAGAAGAGAGTGAGAAGAGTGATGCTGAGGTGAAGAGACTATCAGGGAAGGGGGATGCTTGGAGCCAACAGCCAATTCAGCACACGGCAGAGAAAGTCCTGTCAAAACTGTAGCAAGCTCTCCAAAGGACCGAAGGTCTCTGCTTTGGCTTCTGCCCCTGCTGACTTGAGTCTCTGGCAGGCTCCCTCGTTACAGTTTCTCCCAAGCCCACATGGGGAGGGAAATGGGAGACACCATCTGGATCCTAGTGCCCGTAGAGTGTGTGACATCTCCTCTCCATGGTTCTGGATCCGAGGGGATACTGGTGGGGAGGAGGCAGGGGCCCCGGCTGGGCCATGAGGATGAAATGTTCTATACAAGATGAATCCTGTGTGAGAAATAAGCACAAACATTTAGGGGACGATAGAGGCAAAATGCCAAATAGATGCCTAGACTTATGGGTTAATTTTAAAAATATAAATGGATCTCAAACACATGGATAATTTCAAAATTGTGCTTAGAAGAGCAGGAGTTTTATTAAAATTAGCCCTTTCAGTTGCCTGCAGTATGTATCACTTCCTCATCCTGTGCTCTTGTTAAACAATGTTGTGATTCATCCTCAGATGACTGCATGTCAGTGTTGGATGAAATGATTCCTATTGTAGTCACAGTACGTAGTTTGTGAAATCCATTTGTAAACTGTTATGGGCTTATACAGGAGCAAAGCTGCTGTATAAACATAAGTCATTATAATTGAAATGATTAAATCACCTGATGCTTACAATATATCTAAGTATCTTCTTTTGATCATAATTAATTAGCAGCGTACATCTTTTGAGTCAACACTCAAGGATTTGTGCCCAGAGTAAGTCACAAAACATAGCATCTTAAATATAGTGAGTGGGGAAAAATATGTTTTTTCTTCAGGGTGTTATATAAAAGTAGCCCATAGAAGGCCCTGTACATAAATAGTAAGTCAACCCCCTGGAATTTTTTTAAAGGCATCAATTTTCCCTCCTGGATACTGCTGTGAAGACAAAGAATCATTAGACATCTGTAGACATCAGCTATAAAACATCAAGAAATAGCTTGTGGGTAACCTTTGACACAATTGAACTTACTTGAAATGAGCTAGGGCTGGATTCATTGCCTTTGGTCAAGCCAGTAGGTGGACTAAAGGTCTCTCTTATCCTTCTTTCCATATCTTACGTTATTAGCTTCTGGGAGGTGAATGTGTTCTGGATGAGTGATGGGAATGTGTTTGGATGTGTTCTTAAATAGACATTTGTTGTATGTCTGAAAAGAATAGGCCATCTTAACAGTGTGATGTTGGGGCTATTTGAAGTATATTTTTTTAAAGCAGTTGCCTTCTTTCAGCCTTTCAAAAACCCATTTTAAACTGATGGTTTCAGCTCAAGGAATAGTATGGGATTATTTGTGTATGGACGCGCACATATTTGATATAATTAATAGAGAGATGGAATACAAAAATCTCCATAATTTGACCTAGGAAGATCTTGTAGGTCTCATGATTTGATTTCAAATTCATCTCTATAATTCGCTGAACTCCTGGAGTGAATTGTAGCACGTTCCTACAATGTAACACACATGCTGATACATAGTTGCTCATTTTAGTTTCAAAGGGCCTGATCCTGAGAGGTTCCAAGCATCAGCATCAATGGGAGCTGCAAGAGCTCAGACCAGATCTTCTGAGTCCCCATCCAGTGCCTTTACCACTAGACCATTATTTCTTTTCCCTCAAATTTGTCTTTCTGAAGCCCTAGGTCCCTCTGCCAAAGGGCTGTTTCCCTTAGTAGAGTAGGTTCTAAGAAGCAGCCTATGCCCCAGTGAGTCACCAGAAATTAAGCAATGTCTCCTGTATGGTTCCAACACCTGATAACAGAGTAGGAAGATAGGGAAGTCCTGGTCCCTGTTATAGGAATATTGCAAATTAGATATGCCCAAAATGTAGGAAAAGGGGTGAGGGCACTAAAACAGAAATAAACATGATTTCATTTTGTTAAATGTAATTGAAAATAGAATTTGAGTTGGTTTGAAACATTCCCCTGAAGTATTGCACATCTCCTCCATGCCCCAAAAAATTGTGGAAATGCATGTGATATAGCAAGTGACGTGAAACTGATTAGATTCAGTATCAAATGGAGTGAAATGCAAAAACTAAATAAGCAGTATAAATGGTGAGAAATAAAATCACTTCTGTTTTAGTGATCGTAGAGGGTACTAGTAACACAGGTGAGCATATTTTATTTTTTACTATCTGAGTTTTGTGTTCACAGTTTATATTTTAAAAACAATTAAGAGTTTCACAATTAAATTGTCAACCAGTTCATTCCTACAGTAGGAAAACATATTTAGACAGTCTTTTCATACAGTTGTACATATCTATAAATAAAAACACCACATCTGTATCTATGCATAGCACACTCGGTGTACTGAATACATAGCTGCCTGTATGTTGATGTAAAATCTATCTAGCCTATATAGACAGATACAAAGTCAGAGGGAACACAAGTGCTTTTTTAAAAGGAATTTTTTAGTCCACTGTGGGTTGTACAGGCTGTTTGAATCTTTTTTCTTTAAAGCTCTTTTTGACATGTTTCTTCTAAAGTTTTCAACAGCTGTTTTTCTGAATTCTGGGTTCCATGCAGCACTTTTGCCTCTCTTGTATGACCACAGCAGGATGAAGGGTTTGTTGCTAATTTGTTTTGATATGGTGTGCTTTGGTCTGTCGTCTTTTTTTAAATTAATTCCTTTTGTAGGTGTGGGGTTGAGGTGGTGGTGTGCTCCCAGCATACGTATCATCTACAGCAAAGAGAGGAGGTGGTAGACTTTGATCAGTATGGCTTCTGTTTTCTTGTTGTTCATTTAAAATGTACCAGTTTGTAATTCAATTTGGCTTTGTGGGTTCTTGTTTTATTTCTTTGCAGGTCCTTCCTTTTCTTTTGAGGTTTCGTCTTATCTAGTTCATCGCTATTGATTTTGCCTAGTAGTTCCTGAACATTATTAACCAGAGGGAGGTAGTAGCCACTGAGTTCAATTTAGGCAGGAAACCAAATCCAGTATTAAGTCTATCTCCTTTTTATAAACATGCTTTATACAGATAGAGAATATACGTTAGTAAGAATAGGACACTGAAAGTCAGGGCTCCCAGGTTCTGTATCTGTAATAGTTATAGTAAGGATTAAAAAAAAATAACCTAAGTGTTTGGGAAGAGATATAAACACTCATGTTTCAGGGCATAAACCAATCTCTACTTAATGGGAGTTGGGAGGTATATTCCCTAGAGACAGATTTTCCCATAACTACCTACTGTTTTTTGCACCTTCCTCTGAAGAAGCTGGTACTGGCCACTTTTGGGAAAAGGATACTGAACTAAATGAACCACTGGTCCAGGGATCGGCAACCTTTGGCACGCAACTTACCAGGGTAAGCGCCCTGGTGGGCCGGGCTGGTTTGTTTACCTGCCACGTCCGCAGATTTGGCCGATCGCGGCTCCCACTGGCTGCGGTTCTCTGCTCCAGGCCAATGGGGGCGGCGGGAAGCGGCGGCCAGCACATCCCTCGGTCCACGCCGCTTCCCTCAGCCCCCATTGGCCTGGAGCAGCGAACCACGGCCAGTGGGAGCCACGATNAGCACATCCCTCGGTCCACGCCGCTTCCCTCAGCCCCCATTGGCCTGGAGCAGCGAACCACGGCCAGTGGGAGCCGCGATCGGCCGAACTTGCGGATGCGGCAGGTAAACAAACCAGCCCGGCCCACCAGGGTGCTTACCCTGGCGAGCCTCGTGCCAAAGGTTGCTGATCTCTGCGCTGGTCCAGTCCAGTCCGGCAGTCTCTTTGTTCTCAGTCCTGCCTCTGCTACTTACTTGCTGTATGAGATTAGGCAAGTCACTTAACCATGCTGTGCCTCAGCCACTCCCGTTATAAAATGAGGATAATGATGTTGAGGTGTTGTGAACTTTAAATTTACAAATACTTGCGAAGAGATTTGTTGAAAAATATTTTTCTTGTCCTCTCTGCCACATATTTCAGCAGGGCTGTTTGGAAGAAATAGTCCTTTTAGGGGAATTCCCCCCTCTAATTTTGTGATCCTCTGTCATGATTTTTACCTTGTATGAAATATTTTGTATTGTTAAAAGCCTGAAAAATTGGTTCTTAGCTTCTCCTGAATATTTGTAGTATCTGCGTTGATGCCTGTTGATCCTGATCTGTGCCTAAGACACTTGTTTAGCAGCTAACCTGAGCCTGTTTAGAGAGGAACTTCATTAATAACATTACACAAAGTCAGAGCAATATTGGTGTGGGAAATGTAGTTGAACAATGCTTTAATTATTAGGAATTAAAAGTTATTGAGAGGACCCAATTGTGGCACAAAGTGTAGATGAGCCCCCACCAGGAACTAAATCTCACTTCCTTGGCTCATGTTGCATCTATACCCCCATATTAGCTGTTTCTCAGTATGGGCCAAACCCACAGAATTTACTTAGGGAAAAACTCTCATTGAAATGTGTGGAAGATTTTCCTAAGTAGTGAGACTGCAGGATTGGGCTCATGTTAATTTATCAGATTAAATTTTCACATATGAAGTGTTGATGGATGGGAATTGACATGTTCATAGTCAGGCACAAGCAAATGTTAAAGGACATTGTGCTTGTAATTCTGCCCAGTGCTGTACTGAACACTTACCTGCAATCTTCTCAGAAGTGTGGCTGCTAGCAACCATCGCTCCTGCTATTTCAATCAAACAGGAAAACAGTTGCCTAAACAGCAGTATATTGACAATCAAATATAATATCTATATTGAGGATGGCTATTAAATTCAAGGTTTGAAGTTTGGGTTGGTTAGAATAAGCATCCACAAGTCCAGATGTTTATCTGAAGATTATTCTGTGTAAAACTCTTGAGTGAGAAAAAATGACCTAAAACTCTCACAAGAACAGGCTTCTTTGCACACTTCCTGGTACTTGTGCTTGCAGCTCACCTGGAGATGTCACAAGGACAGCCATTTTGGTGTTCTGAGGGTATTTCCAGACGCGGACAGAAGCTGAAGTGTGTTTCAGGGATGCATTTCTGAGCATTTCAGAACCTTATAAAAGCTTCAGTTTTTTTTAAGCATTAACAAAAAGTTGTTATTTCACACATACCGGCTTACTCATTACTAACTTTTATGCACCTCTGTGTGGTGTTAGCACAACAGTCAGCCTCCAGCTTTGGGAACTCCCAGAGGGCAGATCCTAACACAGGACTCACATTGCTGATAAGATTTTTAGAGCCCATTTCCAGAGTAGTATTGAATCCCCTCGAGAGTCTTGACCAATTTATACAATGCAGTTAATGGGATCAAAACCAGATTGTGCTCTGGGGATCTTCTTGGGCATGAACGGGAGAAGAATTCATCTACTTTCCTCCACTGCCACTACCTTCAGGCTGTGTTGGGCCTGGAATAACCCTCATTGCTCATGGGTCCATCCCCCATTCCTTGAGGGGGCTGATTGGTGGACCTGAGTAGTTGTGGACTCACCCTCACTTTTCCCCCAGCCTGCCCTTCCTCTATAACTGTGTGCTGTGGTTCAGAGGGCCTCCATGAAGCAGAGTTTTGAGGCATCCTACACTGCCCTCGACACCCAAGCACACTGATGATACTATAGTCTGGTCCCTCCATGTTTGTGGATGGTAGAGAGCAGGGTTGGCCTGCAAGCCACTAGACAAGCCCCGCTCATTCTCCCCGTCTGTTTAGGAATTATATGTAGAACATGTGGAAATCAGGATATCAAATACAAACGGAAAACAACAAAGCTGCTCTTTGTCACAGCAAAATAGCATATGGAATAGACAAGAGAAAAGCTGAGGGTTTCCAGGTAGTCAAACAAAGAATTCCTAGAGCTGCTTAATAAATTGGCCAGGAATCTGCAGGCTTAAAATCATCATCCCATCGCAAAGCGGAAGAGAGGACAAAGGGCCTGATTTAGCTCCCAATGAAATCCCTGACCAAATGCTCACGGACTTCAAAAGGACCAAGATCTGGCTCAAAGAAGGGAAAAGTCTGAATATAAATAAACCCACAGCCCACCAAACCCCAACTGTAGGAACAGTCATAAAGTTAGGCCTCAGTTATGCTGTTTAGGCAATCAAACATTGAGAGGAGCATTGCCCCAGGGAAGCTCCAGGAGGAGTATGACTTGAATTGGTAGAATTCAACCTGAGCCTCCCTGGCATACAGGGGAGTCATGCTCATTGCTCCACCCATCAAAGGGCACCTCATGCTAACCCTGCCATGCAGCCAGCGCTTTCCCCAATGCATAGAGATGGTCTTGGCTCCCTCTTCTCCCTGCACTCTTTGCAGTGTCCTGCTCCCTAGGCGATGCAGGAAGATGGGTGAGTCTTCTTGTGCCTTCACCTCCTCCCTACACAGCTACAGAGCACAATTTGTCGCTTAATGCGAGACTGCATTCTTCGGGGGGGGGGGGGGGGGTGTCTGAGTGCACTGATCCGCACTGTGCTTGTTCTGCCTTATCTTAGGCAGGGAGCAGAGATTGGTGTGTTCTGGCCTGGCCTGGGAAAGGTGCAGCCAATAGTCCTTTCTCCCAGATACCACATGGGCCAAAGTGAAAGTCTGTTGTACCCCAGAAAGAGGATTAGCGCTGAAAGGGAAAACACTGTGTGAGGGGATGAGTGCCCAAAGAATAAACCTCCCTGGGAGCCCCCAAAATCCCAAAGCTAGTCTTGGAAAAGAGGAGCCAAAACTTACCAGTTAACATAGAATTTAGTAGAATGTGTAATTCCAGTGTCCTGTTCATTCGGGATTAGTTACGTGATTTCAGCTAGTTCTGTACACAGAACCTCCACAGGGCCTTGTGACTGAGCTCCCACCAAGGCTACTCCCGATGCTAGGACAAAATCTTGCTTAAGCTCGTGCCCTCCTTACTGAAGCTCCCCCATCAACAGAAATGGAAACTGTGCATGAGCGTGTCAGGAAAAGAACATATTCCCCTGTGTGTATATCACCATCTTGGATGACTGCTAATCATGGAACTGCTGTCCTAAAAGCAGTAGTCATGGGAATAACAACGTAGTGTGTTCTGTAATCCCAAAAGTAAGAAGAGCATTTGGGGAATACCAGCAGTGACTGAAACCACCAGTGTCTAGCCCTGGGAGCTACACACTAGGCAGCTGAGAATGCAATACGATAAATAAAACAGGTTTTTACACTAGATTTAAGGGTCAGCTAAAGCCACAACCAGAAACTGTTTGCGGTGAAAATGAGAATTCAGGCTGAGATTTATCTGTAGCTGCCATACGTTAACTAGCAAATGTCTGCGCTGTGCCACACCAGAGAGGTAGAGGACAGCCTTATTCCAATATTTCCCTTGGATCTGCTTTTCAGTGCCTTTCCATCTGCTTCCTGATCTACTCTGGTCAATGCCCAGTCTTCAGACTTTCTGTACTGCAAATGTTAACTCAGATGTACAATAAGATTTAGTAATTTTAGTGCATCCAAAGAATAATTCTCCACATCTAAGATTTTAAAAAATCTGCTCTGTTTTTATCATCATATTATGACCCAGAGGGCGGTCTCTGTCTTCCTCCCGGTCTTGTTGCGTCTCTGTGTAGATACATAAATTTCCACTTCTAGAGGAAGGGATGCATTATTCTTAATCAAAACTTGGAAATGTGGCAGGAGGAGGTGCAGCTGCAGATGAACGTTATCTAATTCAGCCATCCTGTCGTTTGAACATCCTTACTTAATTTAATACAATTATTTAATCAGTGAGGATAATATCAGCAGTATGATTCATTTATACAACATGTTTCACAACTGCCTTTACCTCTCTTCTTCTTCTTATCACCACTGATAATTTCATGAGTGACTATGGAAAAAGAAAAAGAACTGCTGGTATCGTTCTGTGTGGGGACAGCTGTACTCTTCGGGGGACAATGATATTGGGGATTTTATTTCTGTGTATGTAGTTGCACCCCTGTTGCTGATATATATTTACTGGTTAAACATTTCTGGATAAGCTCATGACTGGATGACTAGGCCAGTGACTGGGTGTATTGTTCAATGTGCAACAATAGCAACATTGTCTTCTGCCCAGACGCACCAGTAAATGCTCCATATTTTGCATTTTTGTTGAAATGAAGATCTCCATGAAAGAGGGTGGGGGAAGTGGGGCCATGGCTTTGTTTCTGGAGAGATGGGGGATGCATTCTTTGAGAAACCCCCTTTCTGGCTCTGTGTTCCTAACTCGTTTGGCTGTAATTTGTACCGTCAAGGTCATTTAGATAGGCAGCAATATGTGGTGAATGTGTTCCCAGAGGTTATGAAAAGCCTCTTTAGTAGAACACACTAGGCTGTGCTTATGCCAGGTCATTTGAGCACATTTGTATTGCTAGTCAGATGATGCACAGTGTAGTTCATGATTTTGTAATAAACTGCGCAACCCGGACCTTCAGTTTGTTCTGTTGAAGGATGAAGTGCTTGGGCTTATACTACAAAACAATGTTTCAATAACTGAATTTTAATAGTAAACTAATATATAAAATATGTGAAAAGAAGCTAGATTATTAAAATCCAAATGGATGTACCTGATTTTTTTATTTTTTTTATTTTCCCTCTCTGAGACTGGTCCGTTCAGCTGGGTCAGCCCTCATTCATTCAGTTCCCACCATATGAAGTGACATGATTTTTTATTAACTCAGACAGAGGGACTCTGGGTAGGGTATTGCAGTCTCTGCTAAAATTTCTACTCGGGCAAAAATCCCGTTGGCTTCATGGGGTTTTTGCTTGAGTAAGTACTGAGTAGAGACCTCAGGATCTGGCCCATAGAGACATTAAAGAAAACATAATTTCAATCAGTTATTTGGTGGGACAATATTAGTGACTTGGGAGTCAGAATTCTAGGGTTTACTCCTGACTCTGCCACTGATTTACAGCATGACCTTGGGAAAATCACTTAGGGAAAATGAGGCAGACAGAGACTATCTGTATTAATAACACTGTATTTAGCAC
Source organism: Trachemys scripta elegans (assembly GCF_013100865.1). Taxonomy (NCBI): domain Eukaryota; kingdom Metazoa; phylum Chordata; order Testudines; family Emydidae; genus Trachemys; species Trachemys scripta. Next base: position 116,062,602 of record NC_048298.1, read on the forward strand.
GTTACATTTACGAAAAACAATACAAACATCTATAAAATGGGTGCAATACATACCTAGCCCATCCAGGAGTGTTTTGGCTTGTTTATATTTATGTTTATAAGACACTTAGAAATCCTCAGATATAAGGCTTTGTTTTACATGATACATGATACTTCAGTGAGAAAGCTTAAAGCTCTACAAATCCAGGTGATTCCAAGATATAAAATTCAGATCTTGGATCTTGAATTCTCTGATCTCCCCACATCTCCTCTACCCCCTCCTCCTCCTCCTCCCTACCCCCCCATCCCCCACCCCCCCTCCCCCCCCCCCCCCCCCCAAAAAAAAAAGAGTTCAGGAGGATTCAGATCTGGAGTTTTGTTTTTGTCCATTATAGGACTAGGAACCAGCTGTAAAAACTTAGATCAGATCTAGGATCTGACCTCCCCATAGTCCCAAAGTTAATGAGGTTTTGGGTCTATCTCTGGTATAGTTTATGATGATCTTTCAACAAAGGAAAGCAGATCACTAAGGCTGTTGGAAAGAATGCTGTGCTGATATTATCATGGCATAAGGGACTGAAATCTCCATTACAATGCATTGGTTCTGCTGCATATACTTCTTTTTAGCAGCCTTAGGGGTATGTTTTTGCTTCTGCTTTGCTCTCCACATTTATTTCTTAATTTTTTGTTTTGTTTTGTTAGCCAAATATGCCACTTTTTAAAGGAAACATTTCCTAACCTTTAATCGAGATCATATTTCACTTTCATCACATCTGTGTTTATATTATTACAAGACTTTTAGGTCTTAATGTCTTCTGTTTTAAGCATTAATCGTTTGGGCTGATTATATAAATAAATGTTTGACTTTGTTAACTCTTCAGGAAAAAAAATTGGCCTGTTCTTATCATTGGTATCTTAGAATAACTCTGCATATGTGGGGGGGGGGGAGGGGGAGGAGGCAGGGACCAGTGAATGTTGGATTTCCTCTAATAAAAGTAAGTGTGGAAAGTAACGTTAGACTCTGTGATCCACCTAAAAAAATCTCTGTCCCCCTTAAAGGCACTGTCTACCTGGACTGATCATGGTGGATCTGATTTTTATTTACACTAGGGCCTTTTACACTGCCAGAGTGGTGTAAAGGGCCCTTTGTATAAATGAAAATCAGGCCTGCTAGACTTTAAGATGGCAACACACTAGCTGCAACTGTATTGGTTATAAATAATGGTAAGAAGGCAAAATGCCAAATTCTCCTCTCAGTTACACAGGTGTAAATCAATAATGAAGTAAATGCAGCTCTTCCCAATTTAAACTGGGAAAGTTGAGAATAGAATCTCTGGTCCAGAGAATTTAAACGTATATCTGCAAGTAAGGAAAGGATAAAGTGTTCCATCACATATTGAGCAAAGGTTCTATTGTTGATCTTCATGTTCGAAACAATTGTGCATTATAACCAAATCCCAAAACATTTTTTATACCAGATCCTAAGGATCTGACTCAGAACTTTTAAACTCTCAGACCAGATTTTAAATGGCATTTCAGTCCAAATGTGGGTTTGATAGGGCCTTTTGAAATAAGAGAGGTAAAATATTATAAACTCTGAACGGTAAAGTAACAGCATGTTGTAAATACGTGTAATAGCTCAGAATAGTCCACTCATTCTCCTGTATAAGAAGCAAGCTTGTGTGACCTCCAATTAATTTACCATTAGCCTGAACACACAATGAAAGTGAATGAAGGGGCAATTTGGAATGACATTTATCAGCTCTGGAACTGTCGACTTCTATTATTTCCACAAGGCCTTACACTTCTTGGCTCCAGAGAAAGCTGTGCTGATTTGAATGAAGAAGAGCATTCTTAGCACCACGAATAGTTACAGCACAGACATCTCCATGGTGGGGTAACTCAGACAGAAAGACTGCCACCTCCATTTCCAACTTGCATTAAATGAGACATAAAAAAAAATTGCTTAGTGAGCTAACTGAAAGCCTTGCACTTCACACCAGGAAAAAAGGGGAGCGGGAGAGGATGGGAGTGAGGGAGGCAGGGAAAAGAGAGAGAGAAGAAAAGAAGGAAAGGAAGTGAAGCTCAGTGGGACTGGATAGCCCAATGATTCATTATAAAGGGAGAGGGTATGGAGCCCTCACCTCTAAAATGTAGGTTTGAATCTAGCCTAAGTCTTTATGGTCAGTGAAAGCCATTCCCATCTGATGACTGTTTGGTGGCCTATATGAAGTGAGGTGGTGGTCTCAGTCAGGTTTCCAGTGGACAGACATTTCTTCGCAGAGCTCATCACCATATCTGGAACTAATCAACCCCTTTTTTGGCACTTATAATAGAGGTCAAGAATTGAATGCACATGGAAACTGACCTCTCTGGAAGGGAGCTGATAAAAGTTGGTGGGGAAGTTTGCATTGCTTCTGGTGATCTGTGCTAAATAGAGGACTTTGGTCTCCAGGGATATTAGTCTGGCACATTTCATGAAAATGGGATTTAGGCTCTTAAATCACTTTGGCACTTTTGAAAATGTTGCCTGCTGATTTTTATTCTTTATTCTTTATTTATATTCACAGGAAGTATCTAGGAGAACTTAACTATCACTTTAAAGATGACATTTTTGTCCTTTATTTCCCTGATCATTTTGTTTATCCTGCTTTAATTCATTTTTAACTATGATGATTACAAAAGTATAAAAGTAATCAAATACATTCAAATATAATAAAGACACTTAACTCAGAAGCTTGCCTGTCTGAGATAACTGAAAGGTGGCATAACTTTGCAGAATTACAAGTATGATGATGAAGACATTCATATTTATATAACATGTTTCCATATGCAGTATAGACCACTGGAAAATTCCTTGCTTTCTGCAGAATACTGCATTCTTTGGACCAGAATTAGTATTACAGTAGTTTCAGATACTCCAACTGTAACAGGGAAAAATTCCAGTGGAGTTTGCTCTCCATTTACCAAATCCTACATTATGGGCCTGATTCTGATCTCACATTGGTGTCAGTCGTGAGTAATTTCATAGGAGCAAATGGACTTTCTGGAATGTAAAATTTATGAAGGGAAACCAGAATCAACCCTACTATATCTGTAATAGAGCTCATGCAAAAATATTACTTCCATCACTTAAAGGATAGGCTTCTTAATTCACAAGTTGCAGAGGAAAGTTTAGCTCTGCAAGGACATCTTTATCACATCTTGCTTTGGCATGATATGATAGTAGCAGACACATAAGTTGCAGATAAGTATGTGGCAGAATGGTCCAAACACATAGATACCATTTCTGGATATTAAAAAGTAATTTTTTTAAAAGGGTTTACTATTGTATCTCTTTTACAGGGACAGAAAGGGGCTTCTCTGATCCTTCTTTTGCTTTTCGTTAGAGTCAAACCGAAACATGTGACTAATGTATTGTTCAGCATTGTTTATTGTGCTCTCTCTCTCTGTGTGTGTGTGTGTGTGTGTGTGTGTGTGTGTGTGTGTGTGTGTGTGTGTGTGTGTGTGTGTGAGAACAAAGCCAACTCCTGTTGATTTCACTGGTTGTTGAACTCTCTTTATGAATTTGGCCCATGTTTTCAATGTACAGAACCATGGTAATTATTAGTGAACCGTTAAACTTTCCTATAAACATCCAAAAGCTTAGATGCTTATTCTAAATTATGCAAATCTCTGATGGAGATTTGGAAGCTGGAACTAGCACAAAAACAGACTTTCTGGTTCTGACTGGGTAAAAATACCCATGAAAGAGATTGCTTGTGGTACTTCGGTACTTGTGAAAACCAGGGAGTTCAGAGGAAAATAAAAATAGAAATACAAAATTAACACATTTACTCACACAAGTTTACCCAAGTTTTAGAACTACAAGTAAGTTTGGGTTTGGATTGAATTTTAGATGACAGTTGTGATTAATTTTTATTTTTTTCCACCCATTTCAAGTTTTAAAAAATTACACAAAATATTATTGTCAATGGACTCCTGTTTGGATTGTATAACTATGTATCATGTAGATGCAAATTTGGGGAAAATTCTTACGTACACTGTGCAAATAAAGAATGTTCTCTAATTCTCCAGTTCATGGGGCATTTTGATTCTCGGCTCACATAACACGATGGCATCATAGGAAACGTTGCATGATGCATTTTTAGGATTACTCGTTTGCAACTTCACATGAATGGAACGTGACTATGTGTTTGGGTACAAGTATGGCAGCGGCGGCAGCAGCAGCAGCATCTTTATGACATGCTTTATCTTGTGCTCGTTGTAGGATGAAGTGGCCCAGCCGCTGAACCTCTCAGCTAAACCCAAGACGTCTGAGGGAAAATCTCCGACATCGCCCACTTCTCCTCATATGCCAGCTCTGAGAATAAACAGTGGGGCCAGTTCACTCAAATCCTCAGTGCCAGCAACATTAGCCAGTCCTTCGGCCAGAGTTAACACAATAGGTATGTTTGTTTTCTTTTGGTTTTGTTGATGTAGCACAGAGGTCAGCATTAAAAAAAAAAAATCAGCATTTGCCAACCAATGCCACACAATGGCATATGATAAATCGAAGGTGGGGCCTAATATTGCATTCATTGAAGTCAGTGGAAAAGCGCTCAGTGATCTCAGTAGTCCATGATTGGGATCTTAACTCTTCACATTCAGCCTGAGAAAAACGTGTGTTATTTCAGATAATTCTATATGATAACAATTAATAAATGATTGTTCTGTAGCTACCACTGTATTACAGTGATTCAGACATTCGCCATTTAAAAGTATAAACAACTGATGAATAAGCTTTAAAAAAAATCCCTAGGAGTTACATGTCTACATGTGCATACAGTTCCTTAGAAAATTACAGGTTTGATGCATAGTCCACTGAAAAGCTTTGTGGGGCATTATTTTAGCTTAATCTACCAGGAGTAATATTAATGGCTAACTAAAAAGTCACCAGGTACATTTCAAAACATACTTTACATTGTATCTTGAAAATAGTCAGGCTAGCTGCTTTTAGTATTGTTCTGTAATATATTATTATTCATTCCTCCCTCCCTCCAAAACTGCCTCCCCTGTGACCATTTAAACAATAAATGGTTCTGGTGTTCTTGACACTTTGTATTTCACAAGTGCTTTATATTAAAAGGGGGGGCGGGATGTGTGTCCCCACGTGCGTGCCAGGTCCTTATGTGTAATGTATATGTATAAATAACATCCAGACACACCCCATTGTAATGATAATCTTTTCCAATCTACTGTACAAAGTGATTGAATATACAGTAGAACCTCAGAGTTACGAACACCAGTTACAAACTGACTAGTCAACTACACGCTTCATTTGGAACCAGAAGTACACAATCAAGCAGCAGCAGAGGCCAAAAAAGAAAAGCAAATACAGTACAGTACTGTGTTAAATGTAAACTACTAAAAAATAAAGGGAAAGCAACGTTTTTCTTCTGCATAGTAACATTTCAAAGCTGTATTAAGTCAATGTTCAGTTGTAAGCTTTTGAAAGAACAACCATAACCTTCTGTGCAGTTACGAACATGTCAGAGTTACAAACAACCTCTATTCCCGAGGTGTTCATAACTCTGAGGTTCTACTGTAACTTGAATTGTGATTTCAGGGTAAATTAATCACTAACTATTTGGGATTAGGTTGAGACCTTCCTGGGGTGGGGGATGGGGGGCGCAGATTATCCTAGAGTTGCTTATTGTGGGGTTTCTTGCACCTTCCTCTGAAGCTAGTACTGGCTAGTACTGGCCAGTTTTGGAGACAGGATACTGGACTGAATAGACCATAGATCTGATCCAGTTTGGCTGTTCCTATGATTTTTCCATTGCAATGCACTGAAACTATTTGAGACACTGTGCAGCATATTCCAGCTGTACATACACCAGTAAGACCCACACTTGTGCCCCAACTTTGGGGTCCCAGTGGGTCCCAGTGTGCAGGCTGATGGGCATTATGATTATATGCACCAAATAGAGAACATACTTCTATGGTCAGGGTGAAAAGGGAAATTACTTTATCCAGCATGACATTCTATAAAACTCCATAAATGTTTCATAACTATCCCATTGTTAATTCATGGCTTATTATGTATTATTCTTATTAAAACTACACTATTTAACTTGCTAGGTTAGTAATGTATTTGCATCTTTAATCTGTTCGGCCCTGCTGCTCTCTGTGTACAGTGGGCTGAGTTTTCTCTTTTTTTTTTTTTTTTTTTCACTTTAAAACCTTTGTCCTGAGGAGAGCAGCTCTAAGCATAGAGTTAAGAATCTGACCTGCCTCTCAATGGCAGACTGTCTCTTGTTCTCCTCCTCCACCCCTGGTATTTTCCATAGATTTGAGATCCCTACAATTTACTTTTCTCCTTTTAACAAAATGCAGATTTTGAAACACTGTACCTGTAATGAGTGATAATGTAATTGGATAAAAGCTGCGAGGATGAATGGAGCTTTAAAGGTCACTCTTGTAAGAAGAATTAATGTGTTATACCATTAATAAACCATGGAAAACTGTGGAGCAAAAGATAACATACTTAAGTTATTGTTAATGACATAGAGTTCACTGCTTTATATCTCCTAGCTACAAATACAGAAAGTGACTTTTTGAGGTTGCTAGCTGAACAGTATCATTGTGTGTACTGTACAAGATAAGCTGTCTTTAAATGCGGCACAAGAACTGGACAAACACAGGCTGCTCCTATCAAAAATCTGTCCTTTATGGAGGACTGGATGATTCAGAGGCTTGGTAATGGTATGTGGAGCCTTTTACTGCTAAGTAACTAGTTCACAGCCAGCTACCGTTGTAGTAAGCAAAAGCCATTACCATGTATAAACTCTTTGTTGACCTTAACAAAATGAGTTATTTAGCTCAGTCAAGCCCACAGCAGAAGTTTGCACATGACATAAAACCACCACAATTGACAACCTCGTTGTCCTTTTAAGCAAAAAGACCAAGTACTGAATGGACTAGGTAGACTGAACTATCTTCTTACTTTGAGAGGCAGGTCGCTCCAGCACAGGGCTGAAGCACACTGGTGGGAACCTTGCAAGTCCATTAACCATGCTGTCTCTGATCTCTGGATAAAAAGAGGACTTTGGTCTCCAGGGCTGTCCACGAGACGGTGGGCCTTCTGACCTAGGTGGGCTTAGGCCCACTGTCCTGGAATTCAAATAGGCTGGCACCTTTCCCACCACTAAATTCACTTTAAAACCACCTTTTAAAATCCATCCTTCAGACTGTTTGTTTTCACTGTGCTCACAATATTGTTCAGTTGTATCTGGTCAAGGGGAGCATGCACCTTTATATCAGAAATAATGTAGAGCATGTAGCTGGTGAAGTGGCACATATGGTATGTGGTCCTTTGGTTAGATTCATCCACACTGCCTGTAAATCATGCTATAACTTGAGGAGTCACACGTGTCATGATTTCACATACAACTTTAAATCAAGGGATTTCTTTTCAGAAACAGACATATGCCTACCTATTAAAAACAAAAACAAGTCCCCCCCTTCCCCTTCCCCTTTGTCTCCAACATCTAGATACTGGTTTGGCAATCCCTGTAACTAAGTGCATTTAGTATCTCTCCGTCAATAATTCACCATGTACCCTAAACAAAAATAATTTACATTCGACTTGTATCTATATTAATCTTTTCTCTGCATTCTAGCATATTGGCAGCTATTGAAAAACATAAGGAGTGCTTGCTTTTATTCACTGACGTGTGCCAAATCTTCTCAAAGAGAGTGGTAGTCAGGAAAAAAAAACAAATGGTCTGGAGAAGGGCATGAATTCCAATTCTTAGGCAAATTCAGCTATAATACAGATTATAACTATTATACCCACCCTAATCAAGAGCACTGCTGTTTTTAAATGTCACTGTTTTTTTGTTTGCTTTTTAATTTATTCTGACCAAGTGCAAACTTGATCAATAACAGATGCAAGGTGGGGAAAGAACCAAGCGACTTGCTAAGATGGGGACCACCCTCCCCACCCCCAAAAAACCACCCTATGATACCATTTAGGAGGTGTGGATTACATCCTTCCTAGCACTGTCATTGCCCTGAAAGCTGTCATTGCCCTGAAATCACTGAGCCAGGTCATTTAGTAAAAATAAGTTATGTGGATCAAATTAATTTTATGTAAAACTGCCAGTGTTTTCAGATACCTAACTGAAAGGTATTTGTTGATCTGCTCCCCCTACACCCAGACTGTACAGAAACTTTTGCTTTCAATTCTCCAAAGGAGACCAGGATGCCAGGTTCATTGGGGGGGAGGAGGGTGGAATGAGGGCACAGCAGTGCAGCACTGAACTAATCTGACATCAGCTTCTTCCACTGAAATGTTTTAAGCAGCAAGACAATGTTCAACGTTTTTTGGCAATCAGTGGATCAGATAGAAGAGTCTAGCAATACAACAAGGATGTGTAATCTGACATGATTAGACAAGGCTCTTTAGGAACAGAACATTCATAATTGAGACAAAGAAAGAGTATTAATAACACTTTCCTAACACGGCAGTTAGCCATTTTATATTTCCTTTCTTTAATCTTAGTGTTTTTCAACAAATCATGGGATTTAATAGCGTGTTTTGGCAGATTAGAGGATTTATGGCCCAGATGTTTTTTGTTCTAAAAATGGATTAGGGTGTAAAGTTTGCTGGAATCCATGGAACATGTTGAGGCAAGCCGGTCATTTTGTGTGTGATTAGTGCTTGCCTTCTGTCTCACAGTCCCTCCATCTGTCACAATTCACCAATGGATCTGGTTAGATTTAGCCTCATGTCACAAACAGAAGTCCCTTTTCTGGGCAATTTCATATTACAGATTCATTTTATGCCTTTTTTATGCCCTAGTTAAAAGACAGAAAGAAGTGTGTGTGTGGAGGGGGGTGGGTGGGGAGGAGAGATAGATACTAGCTTCTCCTATAATGTTTGAAAAATAGACCGGGGCTTGGAGTCTTCCATCAGTATTCCATCCTACAAATCACATGCAGATCATAATAAGTATAATCTACAGTACGCTAAAGGAAAAAAAAAATGACAGAGTATCACATTTAAAATTAAATAGCATTAGCTGTGCTGGTGATGATTGTAACATTTTAAAATGAAATAATTCAGCTACTACTAGTGCTGAACCCTAGGCAGTGAATTCACAGCCAAATAGTGTAGACATCTGACCTACTATCAGCAACATGAATAGAGTGGGAACATAGGTCCATGTAGCTGCGGTTTCTTATACATTTCTGAATGACAGGTGGTGGTGGGGAGCATTCGACGGCGGAAGTTTCTTTTCCCAGCCATTATGCGCCTTGTATCTATAGCAAACCACCGCCACCTGTGGTTTATTTTAATGTATTCACAAGTTTTAAGAAAGGGAAGGAAAAAATGGTCTATTTTTAATAGTTTTGGATTGCTTGCATGATCAAGGCCTCCCACGTCCCCTATCAAGTTACATCCTGCTGTATACAAACCACAAGGCCAATCTCTATAATGTTGGGTAAACATTGAAACTAATGGAATCAAGTATCAGAGTGATGCTATCGGTACTAATGTTTCTCATGGTTTATACCCAGGTGGCTCTATCATAAGAGCAGCATAATTTCCAAGCACAGACAGGTTTATGGGTCTGTTCATTGTCTCTGTCTCTTTCTCATTTAACTAAGTGCCCAAGGAAAGCACTGATGAGTTTCACTGACAAAAGCGAAAATGTTTTCTCGTAACTTTCCTTTCTTTCTTCCTTTCTTTTTAAGATATTCTTTCTTCTATCACGTCGTCAGGTTATTTAAATGACCACGATGCTGTTACCAAGGCAATCCAGGAGGCCCGACAGATGAAGGAGCAACTTCGGAGGGAACAACAGGTGCTTGATGGGAAGGTGGCTGTTGTGAATAGTCTGGGTCTCAATAACTGCAGGACAGAAAAGGTCAGTTTCTGAGACTCCCTTTTCTGATAGTCACTTGGGTGATCATATTTTCCTCGTGTTCAGGCATTACAGACACACACACACACAATCTCCTTCTCCCTCTCCTTTCTCTTCCTCTCTTCCCTGCTCTGTCTCCTTCCTTCCTTTTAGAATATCTGCTTCTGTCAAAAAACAAACAAACAAGCGAAAAACAGCCCCACACAGACACGGAGACAACAGAGCCTAAAACATAGTTAAAGTCCTCATGGAAACTTTAGAGACCACTAATTCTCTGTTCCAGGCTGTCAATATGTATTATGACTAGGTGATCTTTGAAATATCTGGGTCTGAGTAAAAATCTTGCTTTATGGAAATGCTTACATGTTTTTGTGAGATGAGCTGGATTTGCAAATATGCAAGCTTCTTTAGGAACATAAGCTTTGCTGATACTCGGGCTCAGCTTCTGGGTATTTAGCTTTATGAGGTTGTCATATATGATGTTTCGTGACCATTGCAACATAGAACTGTCAAGTCATGTTAGATGACTTAGCAAAACTGAAAAAACCGAGAATTGACAATACGAACTGCACCAAATACTTTCAGTAGACCTTAGAAGCGTTAGAATTGAGGGGGCCCTGCATTATTCAAATTTTGCCTGCTAAGCTGTAATAAGCAAAATTGTCAACTAAGGTAATATTTTCCTCTCAGGGAACACTTATATATATTGTATCTAGCACAGTCGTTTTGTCATGGGGATTACAAGAGTCACAGGTTCCACGACTTCCTGCTTTTTTCAGGAAATGCCTGTGACTACTTTCTGCTGCCCTGCCCCTTGCTGAAGGGGTACTTAGGCCCACTGCTCCCTTCCTGGCCACGTTTACATTGAGATGAAGACAGTTATGCTACCCAAGACAGAAATGTGCAAAAGTTGTTGGGTGCTTCACAAATTCATGTTTTTACAATATATTTTCCATGATTTTTTCCCAAATATTTCTCCACACAAAACTGTTTTAATGCTACAAAATAATCAAGATGAAATATTATTGCATTTGGTGAAAACGAAATTTTATCAGATCCCCTGTTCTGGTGGCTCTTTCATTCCAAGATCCCCATGTGACTCATTCAGATAGGCAGACAGATAGAATAAAAATGATCAGCTACTTAGCAATAACTTGAAAGTCAGTCATCCTGGGAAGCTTGTGAGTCAAACAATATTGTCCAGAACGAGCAGATTGCTAATTTGGATAGCTTTCCAGTTTCCCTGGTTTTTAGATGGAGTTTGATCAATAAGCTGTGAGAAGCCAGCAGACCGGATAATGAATGTTAAATGTACATGTGAGTCTGTCACTACTGTACTTTTTCACCAGCCTAGCATGGGTGTAAATGATGTAGAAATGGCTCCAATTTCATGCACTCTCCTGAGAGGAAGGGGGAGAAAAAAGAGGTCAGTGTAATAGATGTCTGGCAGTACATAAAACCTCTTTTAGAAGAATAAGGGCACTGGGTATTGAGAGAGAGGGACAGAGCATGTTTATGGCATTTCACATAGAAGAGTAGCAGAAGGGAAGGGGGAAAAGTGGAGTGTCAGCTATAAGGCGAAGTGATCACAAGCACAAAGGAATTTATATTCAAATATTTAAGCATTCTTGAAAGGATGCTTGGAGCAGAAATTCCTTTTCTGTGCTCCCCATGTAGAAATGACTTTAACACTCAGCCAGATGCTAATGCAAAGTGACTCAAGCTATTCCTCGCAAGCATAGCTAAATTGCCGTTATTTGTTAAGCGCATTGAATTCAGCTGTGGATACAGCAGTTGGTTGCATTCAGAAAGCATCTGTACCCTTTTTTTTTTTTTAATCCTCCAAAGCAGAGACAACTCTACCTATCTCCCCCCTCTCCTCCCCTGTGCTGGCTGGGAATTGTCAAGTGACAACCGACCAAATCCTTTTGGACAGGAAGCCTTCATCCTGAGTCCTATAAACTTGCAAAGCAGGCCTTGTGGTTGGATCAGGGAGCCCATTAAAAGCACTTTGATGGTATGGAAATTCATCTTCATGAAGCACCCAGGCCCCTAAGCAGCATGCTGTTTAGCTGTGGTTACAGATCAGTCATTCACATCGGAGGGCAGTAATTGTGCTGACGGCTTGTACAGCAATGGAAGTACATAAAATAATCCCAGGCCCTCCACCATGGCACTGCAAGTTAATCTTCTTTAATACACAGATCAGCTGTTGTTCTAACACATGACTTTATGCCGGCTCTAGTGACTTTGCACAGCCTTTTGATTAAGTAACAGGAGTGGAACCATCTGCATTTGCTTTATTCTGTTACTTTCCTATTGTTAGGCTCCTCCTTGCCCTTCTGTTTTCACTTCTCACCCTCACCGCAAGATCTGGGGTTTATTTTGCTCTCTAGTTCATGTTCCCGGTTTGGCTTGGGTGTGTATGAGTGGAAGGTATTGCATTTGCGGAGTTGGGGGGGGGGGTTCAGTTTTTCTTTTCTAAAGTGGCAATAGCTTTTTTCATACAATAGCTGCCAAACTTTTTCAGGATTTCATTCTGAAGAAGACACAAAGGTTAGATCCAAATCGGAACTCTACGAAAGTGCAGTGGTGTTTGGATCTGGATTGCTGGTTTGACCCATTATACTGATAGGGGCTAGTTGTGAAATTTCCTTTGGACGTGCAGGATCTCAGAGTTGACAGAGATTTATTGGGGGGGGAGGGTTAGATTGACCCAGCAGAAAGAAAGGGAGGTGGCTGTGACGTTTGGAAACCTCGCTGAACTTTCCATACATTCTGGGTCTTCTCATCTAGTTATAGCCAGATGGGAAGTTCTAATCCAATTCAGGATCAGAACTTCTCCAAAGTTTGAGGGTGTTTGGGTCTAGGTTTTTGCATAAAGCTTTTATCAAGACCTCCCCCTGGCATTTGAAAAAAAGGAAAGTATTGCCAGTTTCAGTTAAATTATATTCCTAAGATTTTTCTTTCCTTTTTCATGGAAGAGAAAAGGAGAAAGGTAGTGGGAAGAGAGAAATTGAGAACATTATAGATTGGTCTCTAAGGGTTTACATCAACAAGCTTAAGGGCCAGCCCAGTGATTTAAGAGGCAAACACACCAAACTGTCAGGCCTTTGGGTTTCCTGCTTTTGTCCCTCGCTCCCTGCAGAACAGGTGGGAACGGGATAGCTACAGAGGCATTGCAATCAGCGCATTAATGATTGGTTACGGTACTTGCACACATGTATACTGATACATAGCTGTGTATGCCATGTGCTGGAGAGCAAGACGATCCTGAATCACTTCATTCTCACTGGAATGTTGCTAATCTTTATGGGCCAGGCACACTGTGCCATGGTGCGGTCCAGAGTTTGAGTCCCTTCTTTCCCAGTGTTGTCGGTATAGTTATGGAGCTATTTCTGGGGCAGGTTGAACCTTTTTATTGCACGAATAGTAATCCCACCCACCAATGCCTGGGTCTGCATTTCTGAACTGCCCAAAGTCACGAGTACTGTTAAGGATCTGTCTGCTGGGTGTGGCTGGAAAGGCACAGGGGCAGGAAATCCCTTTTTATGAATGTGCCTCCTAAAGCCTCAGAGGCTGTTTTCCATATATTCACGTGACCCAGTGGCTAGTTTTCATGTTCCCAGCTGGGATGGGTCTCTGTAGATGGGCAGTGCTCTCAGTTGTAAGGCAGGAGTCAGACAGAGAGAAATTGTGTGGGATTGGATAGGCATTGTGCTAGAGGAGGCATAAGCAGGAAAAAAGATTCAAAAGTGACTAGGATTTTTGGATGCCTTGATTTGTGGGCACCCAACACTTTATGAGTACTTTGATTTCAGAGGGTGTTAGTAAAATCTACACAATGAATGTAGATTTTACTAAAATGTATTTTAATTGGGAATGCAATAAAATATATTTTTAAAATTCTTTTCTTGGAAATGCTTCAAGATAAAGCAGAAGTGTGTGTGTGTGTTTTTCTGGTTTCTTAGAAACCCAGGAACATAGTTTTATTTATAATTGTGATCTACGGTTAATTATAGCTTGATACTTACTCTACATAAACAATATTACCTTTTATAAATGTAGCTCTAAGAGTGCAGATTTTCATCCAGAGCAAACATTGCAGTGGGCAGCATCAGAAAGTGGACTATGATCTACTTATTCAGCCAAAAACTGCACATTCTTCTACACATTGAAGGTACGCAACCACAGGTACTGGTGTATGTGTGCATGCATACAAACACACAATGCACTCATATACAAATACACAACACCTGTGTGCATACAACAGATGCGTATGCTCCACCACAAAAAAGCTAGCCAGAAATTTGTATATACACTCAGAACTTATAAACAAGTAAACACACATGTACATACTCACATATCTGTAAACACACACAGGTGTGCATGGAAACAGCTCCACAAATACAAATTCATGTGTGTTCAGGTATGCGCCATCAAATAGACATACTAATATCTGAGTGCTGTGCACACCTATAAATACACAAGCAGCGCACACACGCACCAACCAACCATAAGTGTTTCTTAACCTATGATACCAGTTCCCTCACTTATTGCTGAGAGCACATCCCTCTTCTAAAAGGCTCTGACATGTACTTGTCTGCTGGGTTGTAACTAAAGAGCTATTTGTAACAATATTTATTCCAGCATTGTAAGCAGAAGCCTGTTTTATTACTCATGCTTTTGGAACACTAGGTCCAGGATGCCTTTCCTCTCATTTCCACCCACCCCATCTCCCATCATCCTCCTCACTCCCACCCTACCCCCCCTTCTCTCTCTTCCCTTTAACAGAGTGCCAAACATGAAATGACAGTGACCAATGTTGACTTAATGTGGATGTTTAATAATGAAAAAAGTGTGTCAGTTCCAGTGTTAGTTACAAATGGCACTAAGTGTATCGGGTGGCAGCCCTGTAATAATTTTACATCCATCATTCTTTCCTGATGCCTCACTGGTTGCGTGATGGATGGGGCCAGCAGAGTTAACTCTTAAGTAACTGCAGTGGTCTGTTGAGTTGAAGTGAATCCAGCCTGTGCTTTCCCCTAAGGGGAGGTGAGGAAGTGCATTATTATTAATCCTGAGCTACCAGATGCTGCTCTTTGAGAAATAGAAAACTAGAGCTCACTTCACTGAAGGCATGGGGAAAAGCTGCTATAAAATCGGATTTTAAATTTTTTTCAGTTGAGTTTTTGATTTAAATAATACATTGTTCTTCCTAAAGGCTAAATTGGAGCTGGAGTTCCCAAAGGAGGCCAGATCCAAAGCACACAGAAGCCAGTGAGAGTTTTTCCATTAACTTGAAAGGGCTTTGGATAGGGCCCATAGTGAGCAGGCTGTGGATATAGTAAAGCAAGGGAAGGCAGGAACTGGGGGCAGTTAACTTGTTCTTGTTTTCTAAGTAGAAGGAAACCACTGGAAATTAATTCAGAGGTACAGTGCTTATATTCTGTACCAAAGTGCTCTGCAAAAGTTAAACCCTGCTCATTTTAATGATCCATTTAGTATTTTACTGGAAAAATACTGTAGCATTTCTGATGGCTAGCAAAGGCTATACTGCACAGACACATTATATACATTTATACATCAAACTCAGTGTACATGTAATATGTGTGTCCTGTAATTTGTAGCCCTCTCTATTTCTCATTGGCCTGGAAAACACTAGAACAGATTAATAGTATAATATTTTTGTTCTGTTCTCACAGAGTGCAGAGAGATATGTCTGATTATAATTTTTATATTATGTGGGGACGAAGGGCTTTTTTGTGACAACTGACTGTTAGAAACTCCAAATCACCCTCCAACACAGAAGTTAACATGTGGTCCCTGGTTTTTCCTATCCATCCTGCACACCCAGTAAAACCTTCTTAATTCTGTTTTGCTGAGTGGAAATTTCTTTGCTAGTGGAAATTTCTTGAATGCAGGGTAGGGTGGAAGGGGTTGCAATCCTCTTTGTTAATGGTATCAATGGAGAGCAGACAGTTTTCAAAGAGCACGACAACAAGGCAAGCAGGTATTATGTCATTGCCCATCCATCACTCTGTATGTCAGCCTTTCAATAAGTCCAATCAACAATCTCAACAGGATCATTCACAGTAAAGGGGCAATTTATTCAGAGAGCTTCTGAATCTAGTGTCTTTTCCCCTGAAACATCTTTATTTTTTTTTAATTGAATTAAATACATTTTAATACATTTAAAATACATTGCACACTGCAAAGATCAGGTTGTTTTTGCCCAGCATTGCTAACTAAGCATTAAACATTTTGATTTGTTTGAGCTTAAAGTTTAGTTCATTTTTTCCCATTTGCTTCTTGGGGTTTGCATATATTTACAGCCTCTGCATTTAATGGCCACATGCCTTATTTTCACAGATGGCCAGTGGAAGAATTTTTTCCTTCTTCTCGCTCTCTCTCTCTCTCTCTCTCTCTCTTTTTAATAGAGCCTGCTTTTGGTTTTGCTACATTTGTCACAGTGCCACCACTTTCAGCTAGTGAGTGCCCACGCATGGTAGGGAATGATTATGGGATGAGGTTTTTGTCAAGCTTTATGTGGATTCCTCCTTTTCATTTTAAAGCAAACTTTTTTCTGGTTGACCTTCATCCCTGCTAAAAGTTCATATATGTGTATATAAAGGGAAAATCGTGTGTTTTTTGGATACGTCATTATTGTGGGAGGCATGGGCAGGGTTAGCTAATAAAACAAGCTACGCACCAGGGAGGGGCAAATTGTGCCCACAGATGTGCGTGTGCAACTCCCATTGAGATCAGTAGGAATAGCACACAAACATGTGAGGGAAGAACCCTGGGTCCTATAGTGATGCCAAAGTCTGAATCGGCATGTAGCCTGGCTCCTCTGTTCACTCCTTGGAGTAATCACCCTCCAAATCAAGTTCAAGACAACATTTCCAGCGTCGCATGGGGAAGCTGCCCCTGAAGCTACCTATACCAAACTCAGCATTACTAACCCCAAACATTCAAAATGCATGAGTTAGCCCCTCTCCCCATCTCCAAATCATGGCTTAAAGAAAGCATGAGGATTTTTTTTAAATGATTTTGAATTTGCCTTGCAGTTTCTGAGCCTCCAAGGGTCACGATTTTAAACTTTGCTCTACCATACCACCATGAAGGCTGGAAACTGTTTTTTTTTTTTTTTTTTTAAATGAAATCTTAGATTCTCACGAAATCATAGCACCAGGAGCTGGAGGTTTAAGTAAAACAACAGGTATGTCAAGAGTCACAATAAGATCATGGCCAATATCAACACTTATATCTGGCCTGGGAGTAAGCGGAACCTGGGCCTCATTCTCCTCTAACTCTCAATTGTGTAAATTGGGAATAAACCCACTAAAATCAAAGGAGTTAAATTAGTGTTAGTGGGAAGATGACCAGGCCCATTTAGTCTGGACTGTCAGGCTTTTGCCAGTGCTAAAATGCATGTATTCATTTTGTATGTATGCATGTATTTGAATTACAAACAGGCTTTAGCATCCTGGTGTGTGTGTGTAGAACTCTGCTCTTTGTTGGAATGAGCACGATGTTGATCCTGGTGAGCAAACAAATCAGGCGTTAGTACGGTTTGGAAAATCTGGCAGTTTTCTACTCAGGAGATAGTCTAGATGGAAAATGTGTGAATCTCTTTATTAGGGCAGAGAGCATTGCTGAAATGTTAGTCAGTGGCTTAGCAGCTTTCACACCTAGGAAAAAAATTGGAAGAAAATAGTCTGTACATATGTAATGCTTCTAAGTAATTGAGTCACTCATTGTTTAGTAAACAATTACCAGCAAAGTGGAGTCCGCTTTCTTAACTTTGTGTTAAATGATGCAGGCCCTCCCTCCCCGGATATCCTGTATGGGCTGTGATTTCCACTTCATTTTTTGGTGTCCCACACTTTTTCTCTGATTAACCCTTCATTGTCATCATAGACCAAATGTTATGGCACTTTCTCGCCTGCTGGGAGGAACACTAATACTTTGTGTTTATATTCCATTTTCACCCATAGATCTCAAAGCATTTTACAAAGGTGGGTATCTTTATCTCCATTTTACAGATGGGGAAATTGAGGCACAGAGAGGTTGAGTGACTTATCCAAGCATGTCAGCTGTGAAGTCAGGAAAAGAAACCAGGTTCCCTGACTCCCAACCTATTCTCAGTTCAGTAGATCCACTGCTGTGTTCAGTTGAGTCCTGGAATAAACATGGCAAAACCTTTTGCAGGAGGGAAACAGCTGCCTACACGGCTTTTTCTACCTCTCCTCCACCCCTTCTCTGAGAAAAGGGGCTTCCACATTTTTTTGAAGTCTTTGACTGTTAACTTACAGAGGTCACCACAAAAATACAGACTGGACCGCTAAGCCCTCTTCATCTTTGCAAAGATAATTCCCTGTTCCTTTAGATTTGCTGCTTTCTACCATTTTTAAAACAGTTTGTTTTAGGCAAAATGTTTTCTAAACAGTACCTTACTTAGAATCATAGAATCATAGAATATCAGGGTTGGAAGGGACCTCAAGAGGTCATCTAGTCCAACCCCCTGCTCAAAGCAGGACCAATTCCCAGCTAAATCATCCCAGCCAGGGCTTTGTCAAGCCGGGCCTTAAAAACCTCCAAGGAAGGAGACTCCACCACCTCCCTAGGTAACGCATTCCAGTGTTTCACCACCCTCCTAGTGAAATAGTTTTTCCTGATATCCAACCTGGACCTCCCCCACTGCAACTTGAGACCATTGCTCCTTGTTCTGTCATCTGCCCCCACTGAGAACAGCCGAGCTCCATCCTCTTTGGAACCCCCCTTCAGGTAGTTGAAGGCTGCTATCAAATCCCCCCTCATTCTTCTCTTCTGGAGACTAAACAATCCCAGTTCCCTCAGCCTCTCCTCATAAGTCATGTGCTCCAGACCCCTAATCATTTTTGTTGCCCTCTGCTGGACTCTTTCCAATTTTTCCGCATCCTTCTTGTAGTGTGGGGACCAAAACTGGACACAGTATTCCAGATGAGGCCTCACCAATGTCGAATAAAGGGGAACGATCACGTTCCTCGATCTGCTGGCAATGCCCCTACTTATACAGCCCAAAATGCCGTTAGCCTTCTTGGCAACAAGAGCACACTGTTGACTCATGTTGACTTGTTGAGGAAGTTTTAGTTTGTGGAGTGAAACATTAATAAATACATTAGGGGCCTGATCCAGAGGCCATTGAAGTCAATGGGAGTCTTTCCATTCACTTCAAGGATCTCTAAGTCAGGCACTGTATGAATTCAGTGCTAGTGGAACATGCGGAAGTGGCAGCTCTGGAAATTGAAGGCCTATATCCACAAACAAGTACAACACAGGAAGTAAACGTGCATACTCCATTCCACTAATGCCCATTAGTTCAATCTGGAGTCCACCTCTGAGGATAAGAGAGTAGTTAAGACTTTGCACGGTCAATTCAGAGCTTCTCTGTTTTATAATCAGGGCAACTTTTTACTAGAACAGCTGCTAAGACACCTGTTTACTGAGGCCACCAAGGGTAGCTCACCAAATAGCTATCAGTCACTTTTGAACCAAGAGTTCAAACGACTGGGTTTGAACAGACAACCAGCAGTCAGAGGGTTTGTACCCACTTCCCAAGCCATCCAGTTCCAATTGAGACTGGAATTGAAGAGTTTTTTAAAACAAGTACCATAAAATCAGAAAGGCCCCTCAAATGAGGAGTGTTGTTTTAATTCTTTTAATTCTGCTTTTAGATTTGGTGCGTGGATTATTATTCCATAGACAAGAAAGAGGTCTCAGATAAGAAAGAGTGAAAGAGCTGAGGGGGTGGTGAATACGTTGTTTCTTCATATTTAACTTCGATGAAGCAACAACAACAAAATCCGCAACTGATAAATTGTTGTGACATTATAAATAATCTTTCATCTTCTTTGGTGGTCCATAGAGTTTATATAATTGGAAGGTTAAAACCCTTCTTTGTTGTTTCTTCCCTTTTCATTAGTACAGTAGAAGGCTATAAAATAGTGCAGCCAGAGGGGTTTAACAATTACTAACTCAGCATTTGAAAGTCTCACTCAATTTTATCATTTTATGCATGTGCTTTTTATGAGTTTTATAGTCCTACAAGCAGGATCCATTGTAACAGTTGATCTGTAGCTGATCTTATTATATTTTATTTTGCTTTTCCTGATAACACATGTCACCAGCACGAATCCCAGTTCCACAGTCACAGAGGAAGTATGGCTTGTGGTCATGGCACTGAATTGGGATTCAGGAGATCTCAGTCCAAATCCTGGCACCACCACACACTTCCTGTGTGACCGTGGGCAAGTCACTTAATTTCTCTGTCTCGGGTTCCTATCTGTAAAACAGGGATATAAATACTTCCCTACTACACAAGGGTGTTGAGAGGATGAACTCATTAATGTGAGAGAGATATTATGATAAGCAACTTAGAAAAACCCCTTCCCAAAAATACAGAATCAAATTCACTCTTGGAGTAAGAATGCAAAAGTCAATGAAGGTGCATTCCATTATGTCACCAGTGGGCTTACCGCATAGTGTTTAAAATGGGAAATCTTCTGCCTGCATCTGGATGTAAATAAAAACAACATCCATGTGTATTTGGCATGTTCTAGGAGGGAAAATACAGGACTAAGGGCCCAATCCTTCAGTTCAGTGCATACAAGCTCCCAAATTCCCATCTCTGCTTCTGTATTCTGAGAGTTCTAAGGCAACTAAGAGCTAGTCTACACCAGAAGCACTACATCAGCGCAGTTGCACTGATGCAGCTGCACCGCTGTAGCAAGTCTGGTGACGATACTATATTCTGATGGGCGAGAGCTCTCCTGTCAGCATAATAAATCCACCTCCACGAGAGGCGGGAAAAGCTCTTATTCACACCCCTGAGCAGCATAAGTTATACTGAAGTAAGTGGTAGTGTAGACCTAACTCACTTAGCCTCTCTGTCCCTCATTTATATTGTTTATACTCACCTATCTCACTGGGGAGTGGTAAGATTCCCTTAAGAACTTTGGATGAAAGGCAATGTATAAATGCAAATTATTACGATGCTTATTACTTCAGTGGACACAGGACCTTCACTTGGGATTTTGTGACTGAAAAAAGGTTAGTTTAAAAAGGTCTCACTTATGTCTGATAATGGGATAGGACTCTCATTCTTTTTATGGGCTAGAAAAAATGTCTTAAGGTGGCTTCTCAGAGGACAACTAAAATCTCCAATGTGGTTATCCAGCCAGAGAATGTTTTTCTGTAGCCAAGCTGAAAGGAACTTATATTGCAAGGCCCTCTTGCATGGACTAGTGGCTGATCTGATCTGACCGGCACTTAAAAACTCCTGTGTGCGCTGATTGAGTGGTATATGTGAACAGTTATTAATAACTGTGGTGTACTGAGTGGAGTCTCTATGCTCACCACTATACAACATATTGCAGGGTGCTGTGGACCCTACCTCGGAGTCTTATAATCAAAGGCTGATTTGAAAACTAGCCTCTCACCTCAGGTTTTTTTGGTAAATGTTGCCATCCAGCAGATTTGCTCCATATTGCCCTTTAGGAATTAGACACATGCTTCCCTTAGTGCAGTATGTGGCACAACTGGATGACCAGAATCAGAGGGGCACCTAACAAAGTATCAGGGCAGGCAAACCATCCATTTCTTCTGCTCGACACTGTATATAAGGAAATTACGGCAAAGGGCCACTTGCTCAGTCAATGCACTCAGGATTTTTAAGTGCAAGATCTGACAAGCACGATATCAAAATTTCATTTATATAGACCAAGTTTATGGTTCATCCAGGCTGCTGGACAAAGGGATTTTTCTTAGTCTGATCCTGTCAGTTCACTTGGAATAAGGAGAAGAACATGAATTTGATAGCTGTGTCTGACATGTGGCTACATCCCTATGAGCTCAAGAAAGCGTATGCATATCAAACTTGAATGAAAATATTCATATCAAGGAAACTGGGTATAGATGGAGGGGGAATTGAATACGAAAGAGCGGACAGCTTCAGTAAAATGTTTAACCTTGAATTAAGCAATTTGAGAAAGGCTTTTGGCAAAACACAACCCTAACAGAGTTCAGCATACTCTAAGTGTTTGCCAAGTACCCCGGCCAAATGAATGTCTCAATGGGGGGGATCTGTCACCATGGGCCCAGCATTCACATTGCCCTACTGAATTATGGAGTAATTCAAGAATGGAAGCATGCACATAATCTCAGATGCATGTTCAGCTTTCTTACCAGAGCCCAAAATGAGGTGGGGGAAGGGCAAAGGGTGATTAGGGGAATATATTAGAGCGTGTTCATTTTCCAAACCTTGCAAGGTTTTGATTCACATCTGGGTAGCAGTAGGAGGAGTTCCGGCAAAGGTCATGAGTCTGTTCAACAGATGTTTTGACTCCTCATGCTTTGTTTCTTGTATGAGAGAGAGAGACCGCAATCAAGTTCTTGTCATTTTTAGATCAGTGTTTTGTTAAGTTATGACAGCTATCCATGACAGAGAGCCAAGTAACTTTTGCAGCTGACCACGTAACTGAGTCTGACGGTGATGCTTAGTCATTTTATTTGGTCCGGGACTGTGTGTGTGTGTATTCTTTTCTTTCTTTCTTTTTAAAAATATAATTAGAACATTGCTTGGAGCCCTGCCACTAACTCTCCAACAGATTACTTTCTTTGGTTATGCCTTAAAAAACTTCTCATCTGTTTGTGGCTATTAACTCTTCCTGATTGGCTGTACTCTGTAGAACCAGTTAAGCCAATTTGGAAGTATTTTCTCATGTGTGTTTTTCTGATTTTGTCTGTCACTCTTATAATTCTCTGGTCCTCTTGAGTGGGGCTATTTTCAGGATTGCTCCTTACAATATATTTTCTACTGCTTTGTCTATTATGCTTTTAAATGACCCAAGCAATGGGCTTTATTGCTCCCATAGTGAGACTATGCTACAGTCTAATTGAACTGACCATCAGGATAGTTTCCCTCAATCTCTGCCTAATTTTGTCATAGAATCACAGATGTTACAAATGGAAAAATATCTATTAGCTCCTCTGGGGCCTGATCCAAATTCCACTGAACTCAAAAGAAAGATTCAGTGGGGGCTGGCTCAAGCCCCTACTCCAACGCTGGGCCATGGCAGGATTTTTCCCTACTGTATATTTTCATGTGGCTTGGACGCTCATTTTAAATCTGACTCTTTTTCAAGTAGCCCTTGTATCACGTCTGTGGTTCTCGGCTAGTTCTACAACTCCCAACAACAGACTTGGTATTACTTGATCCAGGTTGTAACAGATGACATTCACTTACTGCTTATATCAGTGGTTTTCAACCTTTTTTCATTTACGGACCCCTTAAAAAAAACGTCAAATGGAGGTGCAGACCCCTTTGGAAATCTTAGACATAGTCTGTGGACCCCCAGGGGTCCGCGGGCCACAGGTTGAAAACCCACTGGCTTATCTCGTGGATGGTACTTGCTACTTGAAGTATTTTAGGGAATATCAATCTATTTCCTTCAAAAATCTTAGCACTGAAGGGATCTTTCAGGACATCATGAGAATGTCCCCGCAAGAAGCTGTGATATAATTGCTAAAATGAATTCAGGGTCTAGCTCAATGCAAAGTGCACTGATGTTTCATTTCTTTCTGACCTTCAGTGGCAAGTAACAATTGCGCTCATCCCTGTGCCACTGAGCCCATCATTTGTAGCACCTGGCAGCCTTCGTATCATTTATTATATACTTACACAACTACTGCGGTGATAGGGAGCAGTGGGAGTTTTAAGTACTCGTAACTGGCTACCAAATTACGATAACTATGATTAATAGATCCTTTTTATGTGTGAACTTGAAACCACTGTGTATCCCTATTTGGAGTCACTAAATAGATTTTATGAGATGAGGGTGGATTGGCATTATCAGCATGTTGCAGTTAATTTGTGGGGGGAAGAGAGCCCTTGTTCCATTGTTGCTTGTACGTGGCCATTAGTATTTTCAACTTGCATTGAAATATCATCTGAGAAAGGTAAGAGAGAGGTTCCAGCTAATGAGATACTGCTACCCACCTAGTGTAACCTCCTTTGGTAAAACAATAAGGGATAATTGTGCTTATCTGCGCTTTTCATGTCTGGAGCTCCTTTCTACTAATCATCATTTCGTGTTGCACATGTGTTTGTTTTACGCATTTTTTTTAATGTCAGGTTTGGAGGAAAACTGCTGCAGCTTGTTTAGTGGTTAGACTGCATGACTGGGAATCAGAACATGACCTCTGTGCCCAGGATTTTATAAAAGTGCCTATCCCCACAGTATCTTAGTACCTGTGTTCTGTCCTCAAATCTACCACTTTTCCTCTTTTACTGCATGACCTTGAGAGGGAGAGTTTCTGTGCCCAATTTACACATCTGTTGCATGGGTAAAATAGTGCCCACTTCACACAGAGCACTGAGTTTTAATGAGAATTTCAAAAGTACTTTGAGAGCATCCATGTGAAATGTGCTATTCAGGTACCACATCTTATTATTAATCATACATGGTGACTTTCATTCCCCACCTTCTGTCGTGCTCCAGTAGGTGTTTTGCCTGTGTAAGGACTGCAGGAATTAGCCTCTTTCTCCAAGATATTGATTATTTTCCTCTTTATTTTGATAACCATTGTTCCCACACTGGGGGTTTCTGGATTTTTGTTTGAAATAACCATATTTCCTTACTTCGGTAGCTGCTAGTTGTCACTGAAGTGTAACAGCTGTACCCTTTTTGACTTACAGGCTGTTCTGATGTATTGTAATTAAAGTTAAATAACACATTCCCTCTCTCCCCCTCCTCAGCCCCCATATGCCATCCTCTCCCTTTCCCTGCTCTTGGACTGACTGATGGTTAATGTAAGTCATGGCACAAAGGGGCATGACAAAAGTGCAGCGTTCTGTTTTGACATCATCTGTTTTGGAGTGATATCCTGTGAGAATTAGCTCAACTTCCACTTTATAGTTACTAATTGAATTATTTTATTATACTGCATGTTTTAGTAGCAGCAGGTTAGGGATTGCCTTGATGCTGAAATGTAGTCTGGACTTCCCTCTGATCACTTGTAACTTTGAGCCTTCTGGTGAGTCAGCTCAAAACCATGTGGCTGAACAGTGCAGCTCAAGAAGTCGGCATTCTTCTGTTGTTCTTTTCTACCCTCCGATGACCATTTTTCCTCTCTCACACTTCATCTAATGTGGCTGAACCTCAAAATGCCAGATTCTTTGCAAGATGGACAGCTTCATAGTATCTGTAGACTTGTTAAGTCAAACCCTGATAACAACCCATACCCAGTGTGTGCTTGGTAGATGGCAGGGCAGAATATTCCGTGACTTTAAGACTGAATCAAATCACGTTGGTAGAATGTGGTTCTGAATGTAACTGCCCCCAACTTTAAGAGCTGCATTTACTACATAAAGAAGAGCTGTTAAGCCAGTGGTCTTTGCGCTCTCAGCTCTGTTTCTCTAAGAGGTTTATACATGATTCAGGAAAAATCATGTTTTAGTCTAAAAAAGAATTTTAAAAATCCCATCATATACCCAAATATCAGAAGACAGTGGAAGTTTTTGATACTTTAGGCTGACAGTGACTTTTTTTTAAAATGGCTTCTGTCCTAAATAGGTTTGGACTATATCATTATGGTCTAGGGAAGTTGAGGGTAAATTGTTTCTTGAGAAAACCATTGACTTGCATTATAGATCCATTGCAGGGGGAAACAAAGTAAACTCATTACTGACTCTCTTTCTGAATACTCTCACATTGTGTTGGAAATGAGTGATGGGCTAACTTAAGAAGGGTAAGTAGTTTGGTTCAGTTATACACCTGAAAAGCTTGGGTGATTATTTGAAGCGTCTCCAAACTAACTGAATCTGATGTGGCTGGAAATGTCACAAACACTTTCTCACTTGTGCTAGGCTGGCCCTGCTGTTTCTAGTTGGATTGGAAATACCACAAGAACAGTTTGTCTTGCATTGTTTTGGCAGTAATGCATCCAGTTGCAGCCAGAACCCAGAAGTGCAGAGGTGAGCCAAGATGGAAGACACTGGGGAGGGATAGGGAGTTAACACGATATTACATAAAGCTTTGGGGTGTTCAAAGCAGAAGTGTGGTTTGAGGTTCATTTCTAAATTTTAAGAAAAGCCTTCTCAAATACAAGATACATGAGTTTAAATCTTTGGTTGAACGCAGGATCAAATTTATGAATCACCTCTCCATTTGTTTTTGTTTTTTTTCTTTCCTGCTTTCTTCTACAATATGATGAATTATCAGGCTACATATAATCATTCTAGGGTCCCAGATTGCCAGGTGATCTAATGTTGTTTTTTAGTTTTGTTGAAATCTGACAGTCATCAAGAAAGGAACGTATATCAACAGAGCGGTAAATTTTTCTTCAGGAGAAAGCTCAAAAGGATTTTTTCAACCAGAGTCACTTATAATTTGACACGATACCATTTTGTTAGCTTTGCAAAAGGAAAACTGCCTACATTTTGAAAATATGGTATTGTTTTCCAGAAAGATTTATTCTTACACAGATTATTGCCAAGAAAATAGAATATTAATGCAGAACATACCTCAGTACAAACAGCAGATAGATGGAAAATGGAACTCCTTTGCATTGGTAGATTTAAGCAATTCAAAAAGAGGAAGGGATGTATTGAATAGGATGTTGGAATTATTTGCCTTGGGATATAGTGCTGGCAGTATCTTTAGACATTGTAGCCTGACCAATTTCTTTAATTGGTAGCATATACTGTCTTGCTGCAATCCAGGGACCCCGTTTCTTCCATGTCATAGATAGTTGTGACAGGGATGGGGCAGACATTCTAGATGAGAACACCAACCACTGCCCAAAACTCAGATTGAATCGACACTGAATCTTTCCTGGGACATGAAAAAGTTTAATCTTAGTATTTGCTTCCATAGATTTCTTCCCAAAATACTAATAAAAACAATTAAGAGAAATGTTGCATGTCTCTGCATTTTGAGTTTAGGCTGGGAGGAGAAATGGAGCTGCAGATATACTGCAAGAAAGCCTGCACCTTCTCGATTTCCAAACCAGTTTTAACGACTCAGGAGTGTAGAAAGGTCCAATATGCGTTGCGCATCCAAAGTTTTGGGTGCTTAACTGAACCAAACTTTACAGCCTTACAAGGTTTACTCATCACTACCTAATCAGCCAAATTTTAAAATGGAATAGTAGACTCTTAAATCAAATCCATCCCTGAAAAAACATGTGTGTGTGTTTTTAAAGCCTTTTCCCAATAAACTCTTCAGGTTTGTTATTCCCCTTCCCTCTCAATTCTTCTAAATTATCTATGAACTTTGCAATTGGATTTCCTGATCCAAGTCCAGTCATCTTCCCCATACAGGACAAAACAACACTGGAGAGCCTGACTCAACAGCTGGCAGTAAAACAGAATGAAGATGGGAAATTTAGCCATGCTATGATGGATTTCAACATGAGTGGGGATTCTGACGGTCAGTAGGAATTCCTATTTCTAGTTATGTATGTGCAGAAGAACACAAACTCCTTTTTTGGGGATAGGAGTGAAGGGCTGGGATAAGCAAGGAATGGCCACTAACCAAGGCAGGAGAAATTATTCATATTGTGGTGGTTTAGATCTAGGGGCAATTTTATCATTCTGTGTCATGCACTCCATTTGTCAAGGCTGGACCAAGAACACATTTATGACTGTAAAAATGAAGGAAAGGAAATAAAGAGATGTTGAATAACTGAGATCACACAGATTATAGAGCTGATCATCTATAGATGATGCATATGCTAGGTCTGTGGGAGCTTGTTTGGATTTGATGAAGCAAGCTTAATGCTTTTTTCTATCTCTGCTATTGCTTTTGTTATTGTGGAGCACAAGCACAAGCAAAGGCAGCTGTGCAAACGTTCATTTGCTAGTTAAAGACTTGCTTAAAAAAGCCCCACCTAATGTTGCCATATATTAACACCCTTCTCATTACAAAGGAGGCAGGAAACAGGTAATGTAATACATTCAACATATTGTAAATTAGAAAACAAACAAACAAACCTCCATTCATAAAAGTTGGTTTTTTTAGGTTATTAAGCAGTAAAAGAACGTTAAAAGAGCTTTACATTTTTTGTCTGCAAAAATGAATGTGGCTCTTCATCAGATCAGATTTATACCATATCCTACTATATTTGACCAATATAGTTATAAACTAGACACAAGAAAAAAGAATATGATACACTTGAAGGATTCAAGGAGAAGAGAAAGCATGGTGAATGCAGTTTGAACATATGTTTATTGAATGTGCCCTATGTGATGAAGGTTACTGAAAGCACAAATTAGGTATGATTTTCTCCCCTCTTTTTAGGAAGTGCAGGTGTCTCAGAATCTAGAATTTATCGGGAATCCAGAGGGCGTGGAAGTAATGAACCCCATATCAAGCGTCCAATGAATGCCTTCATGGTATGGGCTAAAGATGAGCGAAGGAAGATCCTTCAAGCCTTTCCTGACATGCACAACTCCAACATTAGCAAGATACTGGGTAAGGAAATTCATAGAGCACTGTATTTTTTGTAGCAGAACTCCTTGGTTTTGACTGAATATTTTAGAGATTTTAGGGCCTGACTGATAGTTCATAGACCCTCTACTTATCCACATTATAGTTTTGGCAAGGACAACAGCAATACAAGGTTCACCATGCTGCCCAACAGTATGCATCAGCCATGATCTGGAGAGCCCATTCAGCTTGCCAGTTGTGGTGGTGTTTTTGGCATGAAGACGCTGGCCTACCAGGAACTAGACAAAGAACTCCAGCTCATTCCCACGAACCACTGAATAATTATAAGATGATTTTTTGTTACATTTTTTGGTGACAGCTTTTGTTTACTGACTCTTATTTATCTAATGTTGTTTATAATGCTGCCCACCATAGTATCTGATTCATAACCTAGTGTGCTGTGTTCAAATGAATGATCTAAAGATGAAAGTCCTGTATTCTAAAATATGTCTCTTTTTAAAAAGAAAACTGGTAGTATGATATTTCGGTCATATTACGTCTCTCTAATGCATGATCCATACACCAAGGATATTCTGAGAAAATTCACTTAATCAGAGAAGAAACATGAGAACTTATGTGTATATCCCCATCCACTCTCCGTATCCCACACAATACATATTTGCCACGGATATCTGCTAGTAAATCCCATGCCCCAGTCTTCAGACCTTTCTATACTTACTTAAACACTTAGGCCAAATTCTCCCCTACATTAAATCCTTGGGACACTTTGAAGAGTAGAAAGGGAATAACTGAGGACTGAATTTGGCTCATAGGGCTAGATTCACCAAGGAACATAGGCATGGGGAGGCTGAGCATTGCCAGGCCTAACTTTTAGGTGCCTAGAAAATCACTGGAATCCTCAAAGCCTGAGTAGGCACCTAGGCTCTCTATTCAGTGAGTGAGATTCACAAAAGTCAGCAGGGTCAGGTCGTGGCTTTGCAGCTGTGCAGAGCATTGCGCCAGCAGCGGGGTGAGCTGAGGCTGCGGGGAGGGGGAGCAGCAGGGGAGGAGCCAGGGGCTGGCTAGCCTCCCCGGCCAGGAGCTCAGGAGCCGGGCTGGAGGTTACTGCGGGCCATAGTTTGCCCACCTCTGTTCTAACCACTGGATAGCCTGGGGTTGGGTTTCCTCAATCTCTCCTCTTGAAGCTGTTCCATTGTGGCTACATAATACAAGAATCATTGTTCTGGAGAGAGAGAACAAACATGAGCATGCAGGAGAATAACTCTGTTGCCTTGTGCTTAAAGTACTTACGGGGGAGGTGGGAGACTCAGGATCCAGTCCCCCTGCTCCAGTGAGTCTTTAAAATTACTTATCCACAGTGCAACAGGTGAACCTGAGGGAGCCTCACATCAGAATACCCCACAGCCCAGTGGTTAGGACATTCACCTCAGAGGTAGCAACCGCCAGCTCAGTTCCCTTCTACCTCTCAGGTGGAGGGGAGACTTGAACTGGACGTCTCCCATGTCTCAGGTGAGTACCTAACAACTAGGCTATAGGCAAGGTCCTCCTTTTCTTGCCATTTTATGTAAACTTGCCTATAGGTGCTCAATCTGGTAAGCGAGGTCTGAGGCCGCTTATCAAATCAGGCCTGCAGCTGAGTGAGGCAGAGGAATGCCTATCTTCCCCCAGTTCGTGAATCACTCAAGGGCATAGGCATCCTGCCTGTCATGGGACTGCAGTACACAGACTCAGCGGCAGAAACACAGGCACCTACGCAACTTATACAGGAAAAATCACTGAGCGATTTTAGGCGCCTACAGGTTTGGTGACAGCTGAGCAGGGGTTTTGTGAATTCAAGTGGGGCCTGATTCTGGGATTTAGGTGCCCAAGTCCTGTTGTGGATCAAGCTCACAGAGGCCAATGAATTACCCTAGTTTGTTTCTAAAATAAATTATCGGTGAGTAAATCTAAGATGTTACACTTTTCTACCGATACAGTGTTGTGCTATTATACATTTTATATATGAGGCAAGAGGGGTGGGGGGCTAAAAGTGTGAGCATGAAAATATTTGCCTGAGTAAGGTCTGGCTGGTTTTTGGAATGGCATGAGAAATTTAATTGAATATAATGACAAGGTTAAAAAGGCTTGACTAGTTAGAGGGGTGGTGACTATGCTCAGGTTAGACTGGTCAGAGGTATTAGAAGATAAGGTTAGATTGGTTAGAGTGATATTATGATAAGGTAGCAGCAGGGTGGAATTAAAGACGAGATTAAATTAATTTAAGAGGCAGCACATATTGGTTCTGATACGACATTATCCCTTGATTAAAAGGGTGGCATGAGCTGATTAGATTAGTTAGAGGAACAGGACAAGAAGGCTAAATTGGTGGTAAGATAAATGTATACTGGTTAAAAGGGATTAGACTGGTTACAGGTGTGTGATGTGATTAGACTAGGGTCTAGAGGCAGTAACAGTTTCGGTCTGTCTATAAATTTAGAGTAGGCCTGATTAAACCTGCCTTTTAATCAGCTTCAAAAATCTACAAAGATCATTCTGAATGGCCTTTTTCATATCGAAAGTACAAAGAGAGCTTGATGTTTTCCCTCTTAACTGATTGTTTTGGATAACAACTTCCGACAGCACGCTGCTAATTCATTCTGCTTAAAACAGGCGCTTGAGCTGGGTTGACATTTTACACAGTCTCTGGGGATTCTAGTTGACATTTTAAAGGGCTTCTAAGCATTTTATAATACCCTAAAATCTGGTTTTAATAAGCCATTCTGCTGAAATTGTTAACATAAGGAATCACCTTTTACTGTTTGGCGCTAGATCAGGGGGATATGGGGACATCTTTTTCTGATTAGATATACAGTAGTTGGAGTAAAATGTGCAAATTCATTACAGATCCTGTAGAGGTGACAGACAACATAGCTGACTCCAAACTCTATACTATGTTGCTGCCAGATAGAGGAAGAAACTATGTTTGAAGGCAGTAAGAGATGTGGTTTCTTTTCCTTTCCAGCATCACATTTAATTTTTTTTTAACCTTCCTCCTCTGCAATAGAGAGGGATGCCCTGATATCCTTTTTCTTGACAGAAACGTTACAAAGGTCTTTCCTCAATTGCAAAAGGCCAGTCTTTTGAAGTCAGCAGGGAGCTCTCTGGTGAAGGGTGAGCAACTAGAAACCTACAGATCAACCAGGTGTTTGGGTCTCTTTGTGAAAAGCCACAATTATTATATATTTTTTAAGCAGTGCGGCTACACACTGGGGTCGCAGAGCAGCACTGTCGCTGAGAGCGGCTTAGATGGGGTTGCCACTGAGCCGGGGTCATTTTTCTAGTGAAATGAGAGGAGTGCCCTTCACTGCACTAGAATTCTCTAAGGATTACGTTTGACACTATGGTATTATGCTTTAAGCATAAAAAATTAGATACACAGATTTGTCACTAAATTCATCTGTGCATACGTTTGTCATCCATCTGTTCATTGCAACTTGAAGTTGTAGAGATTAGGTTTTTTATTAAATTGTTAAGAAATCTGTTAAAAAAAACTGGTCTGCTGGATCCCCTTAAATTTTAATAATTTATTCCTTAGATATGTTTTTAAATATATATAAATTAATTTTAGAAATAGATCTACAATATACATACGGAGATTTATTAAAGGTAACATAGGAAGTTACCTCCCAAATCTCTACTCCACTAATGCAGGTGTCTATATCAGCGGTTTTCAACCTGGTGTCTGCAGACTATTTCTAAGGTTTCCAAAGGAGACAACACCTTCATTTGAAATGTTTTAGGGGTCTGCAAATGAAAAAAGATTGAAAACCATGGGTCTGTATCAATCCAAAAAAAAAAAAAAATCTGAGGCAGACACACAGCATCTAAAATTTCAGCCTGGATGTTTAAAGTTTTGCAGAGTTATAAGCAACTGAAAACAGCACCTTAACTCTATGTGGTATTACAATTCTACCTGTACTATATATGTGTATTTGTATGGATGTACACTCTGAGCCTGGGGGGAGGCTTAGCTCATGGGGGAAGGGATAGCTCAGTGGTTTGAGCATTGGCCTCCTAAACCCAGGGTTGTGAGTTCAATCCTTGAAGGGGGCATTTAGGCAACTGGGGTAAAAATCTGTCTGGGGATTGGTCCTCCTTTGAGCAGGCGGTTGGACTAGATGACCTCCTGAGGTCCCTTCCAACCCTGATATTCAGTGATCTGTGCATGCAGATCTTTGCAGATGACCACTGATATGGGTGCAGCAATGTGTGTGCACAGATCCCAAAGCAGGATTGGAGCTATATGCAGTGTTGACAATTCTTGCAATTTTATCATGAGTCTCACGATATCTAGTAATTTTTCTTAGAGCCCTAACTACCATGTTCATAAGATTGTGAGAAGCCTAGCTATCATTTTTTTAAAAAAAAAGTAATTTCTGCTCTTCATGGTTATAGAGAAAAACTTGAGAATGTGACCCAGGCACACACTAAAAGCACAAAAACCAGAAGTCACACAAAAACCACCCAAAATCTCATGATTTTTGACTTTTTGGTTGGGATTGGCAGTAATGTATGTGGGTATTTATATACACATATAAAATAAAATCAGCCTTGCAAAACTTATGATGAAAATATTCTGTCCAAGCAAAAAATGTACTTACCTAACTTTATTGTGTTGATTGATGACAGTAGCCTTGATCATGCTATGTGACCTGTGCAGGCAGACCCCTGAATCTGCACATACTTACACGGGCATAAAGATCTGGGTCTCATTCTTTATCTATGTATATTTGACAGACACACTCTAGAATATGAACAATTCATACTGAGACCCGCGGCAGCGTGCCAAATTTTGCATATTAGTAAGTAAGCAAATGAAAACGATAAATAGAAAATCAAGGATACTTCATCACAAAATCTGCTTTTTATTTATTTTGACAAGCATAGTTGAGTTTTAATTATTTATGATACTTCAAAACACACCAGTAAATGATCTTTAGTATATTTTGTAAAAACAATAAAGTCACAGTAATAGGAGGTATCACTGCGGGAGGCAGCTATTAAATATTTGCTAGGAAGAGAGGTGAGGCTACCAGGATTTTTGCGCTATTGAGATTGTAGCTTGCAAGTGGGAAAATAATGAATGACATTTATGTATAAATATTACAAATTGAGATATAGATGAAAATGTCAGTACCTATGGCCCTGGGCCTACAAAAATTTATGTATGTGCTTAACTTTATGCACGGAGGTCTGCCTTCCCAGATCCGATTGGAGAATTGGGGCTACTGGCATCAGTCAACACAGTTAAAGATGGTTTAAGTACATTTTGTGTGTGGACAGAACATTTTCATCAGAATTTTACAAGGCTGATTTTATTGGATATATTCATTTAAATACATACACAGCACTACAGCGCCAATCCTGCATTGTCAGAGAATTCAGTGTATGTAGCTAAGCACATGCATAAGTCTTTGCAGGATGAAGGCTTACGTTCATTATTCTGTTATGTTTTTCTATGATCCATTTATTCCCAAAACTAACAGTGGTAACTATGGGGTATTCAGAATATTAATTTAGTTTGTGATATATACCGCATATATTACGTATCTGCTTGTATAGTTACATATTTATTGTTTTTGTAAATACAAGATACTTAATGGGGGGGGGGAGAACTTATATCTGACTCCTAATGCTCTACATATGAAATGACTAATAGTTATATATAAGTGCAAATGATCACCAATAATTACATGTGGCAATGCCAAGCTGTAGGTGAGATTTATACATATCCTTCCTAACAAATGTTTTTTGATCTCTGACCTCTTCAGTTCTTTGTCCATATGCACATTTACCACTAAACTCACATGCACATGCTTTCACTTCACTCATCAGAGAGTCTGAAATAGCCTGTGGTGCCTTCTCTTCTTGATATTTAACATACTTTAAGAAAAAAGTCTTTTAGATTTTCAGCTTTATTATTTATTAATGAAAACTGTTTGTCAGCATAAACTATTATTTTTAAACCAGTAGGTGCTAAAATGGTGTTTATGGCCTGCGGGTTCTAGATTCACTTAGCGTTACTTTGTGACTTCCTCAGACTTTAGAGAAGCCAGTATACTGAAGAAGGGATAAATCCTGAAAATGGATCCACATCTTGGCACCCTAGAACCCTATTTGCAGGATCTGGCCCTAACTCTCAAATGTGTAACACCAACAATTTTAGGCCCCAACTACATTACCACACAGGCTTCCCCTGGGTCAGCTGCATGGGTGGACCAGGTTCTGGCAGTTCCCAGCTGTTTATCACAGTGTCAGCTAACCTGATCAGGATTTGGCAGTCAGTGGGAAAGAAGTAGCTATTGAATGTCAGTGTCAGTTTTTACAGTCAGTTTCCTGGCTATAACCACTAGGAAATGGCTTTTCTCTTCAGGAGACCACCAAGCTGCTTTCCATGCTCTTCCATGCATTGGCAGTAAAAGGGTACATGATTGACTCCACACTAATTGTACTAAGGGATGACTTTTCGTTGCTCCATTCAGAGTAGACATTTTTCCATAGGTCGATTACCATTAAATGTGAGGTAGGATCAGTATTCTGAACTCAGCCTATTAGTCTTTCATTACAGAAACTCATACTGGAGTTTGCAATGAAGCTTCAACAAAGCAGAGCACCGAGAAAACTGATATCAGCCAGTGGGCTCTGTCTTCCCAAGGGCACTTTCCTGAAAGAATCAGACTGTTTTCTTCATAAGGAAGAGAGAACTGTGCTTTTTTATATTGAAAAGACAGTTTTGGGAGCACAGTGAGCTAAGAACACTATGAGTAATAGCATGAGCTAAGTACAGAATGAGTAACAAAGAAGGAAAGTACTGAAAGTCAAATATGACATTCTGAACCCATTATGTTGAGAAATTATGCAGACTTGTTTCCAGTAGGAAAATGGACTATTTTCCAACCAGTTTTTCCTTCTGGGGCATATATTTCACAGTCTGGGCCATCAATGTTGCCTGGAATGGATCTTGTCCTGCAGCAATCCTAAAGTTCATTGAATAATTTCCAAAGAATTTTTTATTCCGGGTATCTTGCTGCATTTTTTCAGGCATCAGCTATTTGTTTTTGTTTTTTAAATTTTCACTTTATAAATTTCATGGGACATTTTTAAATAAAATACTCATTTTTCTACTATTCACCCAGCATATACACAGCAGCACAGAGCGAAAGTTAATGATCATCCCAGTGAAGCAGGAATATTTTAATTTATACAGTAGTTATCAAAATATTGTATATTAATGCTCTGTCTCCAACTGCTAATTTGTCACATGGGAACAAATCTTTTGCTCTTCAGGATTCTTTTTAATAATACCTTGTACCAGTGGTTCTCAACCCGGTGTATGTGTATCCCTGGGGGTACGTAGAGGTCTTCCAGGGGTACATCAGCTGATCTAGATATTTGCCTAGTTTTACAGCAGACTACATAAAAAGCACCAGCCAAGTCAGTACAAACTAAAATTTCATACAATGACTTGTTTATACTGCTCTTTATACTATACACTGAACTGTAAGTAAAATATTTATATTCCAATTGATTTATTTTATAATGATATGGTGAAAATGAGAAAGTCAGCAATTTTTTAATGTGTGCTGTGACACTTTAGTATTTTTGTGTCTGATTGTGTAAGCAAGTAGTTTTTAAGCAAGGTGTAACTTGGGGGTACGGAAGACAAATCAGACTCCTGAAAGGGGAACAGTAGTCTGGAAAGGTTGAGAACCACTGCCTTTTACTTAAATAGGATCTTTCATCCCAAAGAACCAGACTCTAGCTTGGTACTTTATGGGATTATATGGGAACTACTCCTCTCGTCACTGAAATTCTACCTCAGAAGCAGTTGCACCAGGCTTGAATGGGAGCAATCTAGGGCCCTAGTCAAACCACAACATGAGGGTCCCTGTGCCACAGCCCCACATCATAACCCTGACCCCAAATGGTGTGCTGATGGCAGGGAGCTTCCTTCCCAGATAGGGAAAGGCAAAGGCATGGCCCTTTCTTCTCACTCATCCCACTTCACCCCAGGAGTAGCAGCAGGTGTCTGTTCTGGCCCCAGAGAGGCAGAGGTAGAAGCAGGGGAGCCCTCTCAAACCTATTTCTGTAACGGGTGAGCCAGGCCCACTGCATTCTTCACCTTCTGCTATATACAGAGTCCTTCCCACTGTAGAGGGTTTTGGAGTTAACACCTCACTGGGGGGATGCACTGGATAATTCATATCTCTCAGAGGTATTGTTTCAGGCTCTCTGAAGACTCAGGCAGAATTCAGCACATTGGTTATGCTCAGTTCATGTTTTCAAGCTTTTTGTTATAACCATGAGAGCTAGAAAGATACTTGTTTTAAAAAAATGAAAGCTTAGACTTTGATGTAAGCCTGACCTCAGGAACCAAGGCCCCAGCATGCCTATATTTTAATCCAGCCCAGGGTGGAATGCAGCAGCTAGTTCGTAGCACACAGGAACATTAGAACAGGAAGTGAAGATGAGTACCATGCTTAAATGAAACTACAGAGGAACAGAGGCAGACTAGAATCTAAACAGGCGAATGGAACTTTGCCCAAGCCATTGAGATTCGCAGCCTACTTTTACAAAGTGTCAGGGAGCTTTAATAATTACTATGTAGCAGCAGTGTCCATAAAATATTGACTCAAAAAGGAAAGAATGCCACGTACAAAGCTACCTGCATCACATGGGCATTCCCTGGAGGTTTACCTGCCAAATAAAAACTAGCTGTGACCCTCCTTATCTAAAAGCGCTGTTTCACAGCCCAAAGCCACAGGACCGGGGGTATCTTGTTCTTAATGACCTGCTTATTTGTCCTTCTCTGAATGGGAAAGGGGAAGGGTTCTCATTTCTCATTCTTCTTGTGACAGGATCTCGCTGGAAAGCTATGACAAACCTAGAGAAGCAGCCATACTATGAGGAGCAGGCCCGACTCAGCAAGCAACATCTGGAGAAATACCCAGACTATAAATACAAGCCCAGGCCGAAGCGCACCTGTCTTGTGGATGGCAAAAAATTGCGGATCGGCGAGTACAAGGCAATCATGCGCAACAGGCGACAAGAGATGAGGCAGTATTTTAATGTTGGGTATGGGCCTGTCATATCTTTTATTTCAGTAGAAATTGTTTTTCTGGGGTTGTCCTTGTTTCAGAGCTGTAAATGTCATATTTTATTACGAGGTAAATAATGTGTTGCTAACTATGACGGAGGACTCTCACCTCTCGTGAGCGCCTCCTGTCGGCTAAATGTGAACCTGCACTCGCTCTGTCGGCTCCCCCTGTCAGCTGTTAACCTCATCAGGTGGGTTTTTAGTGGCCCAGCCCTCCAGCCAGGTCACACACTGTCAATATGCGAAGAAACAAACAAACCCCTTTCGGGGTATCAAAACTCCAGCAGGGCCTTTCACTATGCTCTGGTTGGTATCTGCAGCCCTGCCTTCGGGGCTCAGTTCTTGGCCCTTCTGGGCTAGCTTTAAGTCTGTCCATAGCCTGGTATAGAGCAGTGCCCCCAGCACTTTCTCCCTGGAGACTCTGTTCTCAGTGGTTCTGTGGTATCCCAGCTGTCCAGCCAGGTTACTTCTTAATTCCAGTCCCCTTCTGGGGGAAATAAAGTTCAACATATGGTTGGCCTACTTCATGGTCTTCAGCCCGTCACTGGGCCTATTTAAATCCCCAGCCCCTTTCTTAGGCTTTTAATGCAGAGTCTTATTTTCTCCTTGGGGCTTAGGCCGCTTCTCCGGTGGCCGGGGAATCTAGGCCCGCCGACTGCTCTGGGTCCCAACCCAAGGACCCTACAAATAGTAGCCATGTGCTGCTTCCTTTAACTCTGGTGCTGCTGCTATTCCCTGGGCCACTTCCCATGTAACCCCTTCCTCTTCACCCTTATCTCAGGGGTCTCTGTCTTTTCCCTGCTTAAGCACAGTCTCTCGCAGGCCTCTTTACCAATGGAGTTTTGCAGCCTTCCAATCCTTCTTCCCCCTTCTGGTCCCAGCCAGCCACTGACCTGCTCAGCTCCTGCAGCTCCTTTTCTCTGAGCCTGCTATGCTCTGATTGGCTACTTCCCTGCAGCATTTCTAGGCAGGCCTGGAGGACCCACATTCACTGCTCCTTTTCCTAGGGTGGGGTGTGGCAGGACTGCAAGACCTCCAGTAGGGCGCCTCAAAGGGCCTGATACACCCCATCACACTAACATAATATGAAGCTCATCTTTAAAGGCCATGTGGTCCATAAAACTGTGACCTGGAAGTCAGGAGATCTGTTCATGGCTCTGCTATTTAATTTTGGCCAGCTGGGCTTCAGTTTCCATATCTGTAATATGGAGATAATGATACTTGCCCATCTTGACCACATCTTTGGATGAAATGCACCACATATGTGCTAAGTATTACTCATTATGGTGTTTTACAGAATCTATATGAGTTAATCTGTTAGTGTCTATAGCTCCCAAGGCCAGAAACACTAGCTCACATTCAAGGGGTTCAGCAAGCCGTCGGCTAAAACATTTTTCAGCAATGCTATTGAAGACCTGAATGCCCATGGCAGGTTGAGCCTTGCTAGTAAGGTCAGTGAGGATATAGGCATAAAACATCCTCAACCAGTTCACACTAGTCACATGTGATGAGATTACTTCAGTCCAAGGGCATTAGCAGTGCCAGAGTCTCTTTTGCTCTGTGGTAAGCTGAATGCTAGTGAGGGGTTCAAATCTCAAGAGGATTGTTTCAGAGAAACATCCAAAGGTTTGTATGTTTTTCAAGACTTAGTTCTCTGCTTTTTCATCTAGAAACCTGCCTGGAAGGGTCTTTCTGCAACTACTGTTTGGTTTTGGCTACAGATAGGTGAGAAGTATTGCAAGGACAGACGTTCTTGTGATATTTTCACAGCTGGTCCAGGAAACACAGAGCTACACAAAAAAATTATTGTTTTTCTTTAAAAAAAAAAAAAAAGTCAACTAGCCTTAGAAAAATTGGAATCTGGGCTCTGTTTCCCTTTTGGGGTGAAAAAGGAATGCTATTTTTTATTGTACCAGAACCAGGTCACCTGTCTCTAGTTAATGGGTATGAATAGCAGTAAAGGGGAAAATAGCTGCCCAGTTACCGTTAAGTGTCCTTAGACAGTGTTTTGAACAGCTACAGTGTACATTGTTATAATAAGCAGCTCA
The DNA here is from genome assembly GCF_013100865.1 of Trachemys scripta elegans. Taxonomy (NCBI): domain Eukaryota; kingdom Metazoa; phylum Chordata; order Testudines; family Emydidae; genus Trachemys; species Trachemys scripta. Next base: position 116,102,172 of record NC_048298.1, read on the forward strand.
ACAGAGAAATTTGAGCTGCTTAACCCTGTGGTGCTGGCAGGTTCAGTGATCCCACTAGTAAGCACTGAAACAAACATAGGGAAGTCAGCCAACATTCAGCATCAAGAGATTAGAAAAAAGAGGAGGGAGGGTCTTTCTGAGAAAGATAGGTGGCAACAGAGCCCCCCAAATACTGCTTATCTCACTGACATGCATGGCTTTACATTTTTTTAACTAATCTTGCAATGTTTTTATTATTATTTAACTTTCCAGATGAATCTGACAAGTACCATATCTGAAAACAAGACATTTTGGAGATAGTTTGTCTAGAATTTAGAGCCGGGACTGGGGGAGGGTGGGGGTGAAATCTAGGTTCCACTGAAGTCAATGGTAAAACTCCAAAAAAAAAAAAAAAAAAAAAAGTAAAAAAAATCAGTATTTGATCCTGGAAGTCAGGTTCTGTTCCTGGCTTTGCTCCTGCAGGACCTGGTGCAAGTCATTAGGGCCAGATTTTTAAACAATTTAGGCACCAAAATAAATCGCCAGATTTTCAAGAGTTTTGAAAGTCTGTCTGCAAGTGTCACAATAGTTGGGACTTGGCTCTCTTGAAAATCTGACCCCTAATCTCTGTCAGCCTCGTCATCTCTAAAAGGGGACTAAAAATGCTTACCTTACAGGGCCATCACGAACCTTAATACATCAATGGCTATAAAGAGCTTTGAGGTCCTCTGATGGAAGCAGGGCCAGCTCCAGGGTTTTTGCCGCCCTAAGCAGCGGGGGGGAAAAGCTGTGATTGGCGGCACTTCTGCCGCCGCTTCATTCTTCAGCGGCAATTCAGCAGCAGGTCCTTCCCTCCAAGAGGGACTGAGGGACCCGTCGCCGAAGAGCCGGAGGTGCTGCCCCTTCCCATTGGCCACCCCAAGCACCTGCTTGCTGAGCTGGTGCCTGGAGCCGGCCCTGGATGGAAGGCACTGTAGGAGTGGAGGATATTATTTTTCAGTTATGAAATGCAAGAACATTACAGAAGCACTGTGAAACTCAACAAACGTTTGGCCTATGAGAGGCACCATTTGAGTGCAAAGTGTTCCTATTATTACATATTAAAAGCCATTTAAAAACACTGAATAAGGCTAATTGCAGAAATGCTAACGCTAGGTCTTTCTGTTGAATTAAGAGTAAAAGCAAAAGATGTTCTCCCTATTTACAGGCTAAGCCCTTAGTTGAGGCAACTATATTGTTTTGAAAATAAGAAGTGATGCTCGCAGGTTAGCAGGCTTCCCTAGGACAGCAACAAGCAAGTATATTAAAAATGTGGCAAATAATTCCAAATAAATGTTCAGTTGCTTGGGACTGCTTAGTCTTTCGGGATCGCTGTGCTGTGCAAGGCTTACTGGGCAGTCAGTGAACAGTCAGGCTCAGGAACAGGGGACGGTTTCATTCTTAATTAAAAATGTTCATCTCAAGAGATTTCACCCTGTCTCCTGTGGCAAGGCTTTTCAGTACAGATGGACACACCACTGATGACATTACAATATGCAGCATGTACTGAAGGGTATTACTGCAATGGAATTACTTCATGCAGCAAGGAAACAAAAGGAGCATGAATTTTAAACCTCTAGGCTTGTTAGGACCCTGGAGCTTCTCAGGGAAATAAACTCTGGTACAACACAGCTAGTGTTCTACATGAAAAAGGAATTTTGATGGCCTGAAATAATTCTGCTTTCATTATCTTGTACATGTTTCCAAGGCTTAAATGTCCTATAGAGGATTTTTATCAAACACTGATGTTGCTCTATTTATTTTAAAACAATGTATGTCTAAGTCTGGCTTTTCCTAGTTTTATCTGCCATCCCTGAGAGGATCTACTTTTTACCAATATCCCTCACTGTTCCAGGGAGTTGTCCATACCTATCAATGATCCCTCTTCTCCTCACCCACCTGTCTGTGGACATTGCATAAGCCAACTCCAAGGTTACATGGAGGTCTTGGGGATCACCCAGGCTCCCATGTGGGTCCCAGAAGACCTTGTGCCCCTCCCTACAAGCCATCAGGTTTCTAAATAAACTCCACATTCCTAGCCTATGTCAGGCTTTCAAATGGAAGCCTGGTCCTTTTCCCCGTGCCACGAACAGACTCCCTCAGGAACTCCCTCCACCCACCACCTCTCTCCTGACACCAAAACCTTGCTGTTTGTTTTTGGCCCTAGTTGCACTCTGCAACTTTTTGGGGGGAGGAAGGGGGCGGGTCTTTTTTAATCATTGGACCATGGGTGGCAGGATGTTTGTCATTGGCTGTGTGCTCGTAGACATCCCATTCCCCCAGTAAGGAACCATGAGCCTTAGGCAACCTCCAAAGTTCAGATACAGATCAAACGTGTCCAGAGTTTGGTGGTGTTTGAGTCAGTGATTTGGTTCAGGCCCCTAACATTAGTCATAGGATCAAGTGTCAAAGCTTGGAAGATTATGGGTGGGAGGTGTCTGGTGTGGATCATCGAGGGACCCACTCCACCAAACCCAATAATGATAGTCCTTGTGACTTTATAGGAACCTATAGGAATAGGAACTCTCTTTGCTCCTGCTCGTATTTAAATCCCCTTTTATTTTTCAACAACAGGCAACAAGCACAGATTCCTATCGCCACCGCCGGTGTCGTCTACCCAGGAGCCATCGCAATGGCAGGAATGCCCTCCCCCCATCTGCCATCAGAGCACTCGAGTGTGTCCAGCAGCCCGGAACCCGGGATGCCTGTCATCCAGAGCACTTACGGCATCAAAGGCGAGGAGCCGCACATCAAAGAGGAGATGCAGGCCAATGACATCAATGGAGAAATCTACGATGAGTATGATGAAGAAGAGGACGACCCTGATGTGGACTACGGCAGTGACAGTGAAAATCACATTGCAGGACAAGCCAACTGATAAGGGTCCAAATATTGTGTGACCTTACAGGACTTCAAGGAAAAAAAAAAAAAAGCCCCACCTGGTTTATCCTTACCAGTGGCCAAGCACATTAACTTTCTCATACACTGACTGTTACTTTAACTGTTAGTCTTAACTAGTTGGGACATCAGCTGACTAATAGACATCAGCCTGCATTTAAAAAAAAAAGGCCCAGAAGAAAGAAAACAACGACGATAACAACAACAAAAGAATGAAATAAGCTATGGGTAAAATAATGCCAGTAATTCAGCTGCTATACCCAAGCACTGAAGTCTTACCCGTCGACCTTTTATTATTATTTTTTTTTCCAAATAAACTTTATGGCTGTTTGTTCTACAATGTTCTAGAAATTCTCACTCAGGTACACAGTGCCAACAAGTGGCTTGTGAATGTGTTTTGTTGTTTTGTGCTACAGTTTAAAGAGAAGTAAATTTTTTTTTTTTTTTTTTTTGGTAATGCACCTGACAGGAAAAAAAAAAAAAGACAATTCCTTTTACCCCTCTGCCTCCTCCTCCTCCTTTTCCCTTCTCCTTTGAATATTTAGGGTTGGAGGCACGCATGTGTGTGTATGGTGGGGAAGGGAGTTGGGAGTCTGTTTCTGTAAACCCCAACAAGTAATTATTTCCTTTCTAGAGAGGACTTCTCTTCATCAGTTGCACACCACACTGAGTCTTTGAGCAAGTGCCAAATTTGTACTAAAGCGCTGAACTAGTTCAATTTTATTTTTCCGGTTGGTCGCTTTTGTTTCTTGTTCTGTCTTAAGTTAGGACAGTGTTATGTCTTAGACAATCCCTTGAAGAACCTAATATACCAGCAGCTGGTGAGATTAGACTTTGTTTTCTTTTCTTTTGTTTTTTTAAAGGAAACTGTAGGTGCCGTTCTCAGGTGAAAGTGAGAGAGACATAAAAAAATTTAGAGAAAAATATTTTATGATCTTGGATTTTTGTGTGTGCGTGTTTATGGTACTAATAAGAATAATATTGGACCATTGTGAGCAAAAACCATATTCAGGATGAAATCCCACATCCTCCAAACAACTTGGTCTGTAAGGAGCCTTTGCTTTTAATTTACACTTCAAATGGCAACATAAAAAATGTCCAGAACAGACCCTTGTTTAGAACAGGGCAGGCAAACTGGAAGTACTAACCTCTAGAACGAGCCAAAATGGATGAATCTGGTGCTAATCCATAAGGCAGATCTTGGCTGAGACGCTGCTCTCTCTACCCACTTGGAACACCCACAGGCGTCAGTGGGATGTTTGTGCAAGGAGAAAGAACAAAATAACAATGAAGCAATTGTCCCATCCACAGTGGGCAGCAAAATTTGACGTATAGCACACAAATCCTGAGCCTTTGAAGTTCCAAAAGGGTTGGAGACCAGGAAAATAAATAAATTCCCTCAAGCTCTAACAGATATTGGTAAGGTTGTTCTGTGCCTCAGTCATCTCATCTGTAAATTCTGTCCTGTTTACACATGGGCATGCACATTTGAGACAATGGAGCTGCACACATATAACCCTGGGCAGAATTTAGCCCATTGTATTTTCAGCAATCTAACTGACAATTCTACTTTGTTTCAAAGAAAGAAGTAAACATAGTGACACAAAGCATTCTGATCCTTCTCTAAAAAGAGTGCGCCCAGTTTCATGTGGTAAGACAGCAGGCAGCAGCATTACCTAACCCTAACAGGAAAAGGATACCTCTGATTTCCAATGCAGCTCTGTCCTAGGAAGCGCGGTCTTATGTTACAGAGAAAAGCTTTCCATTGAGGCACTGTTTGTGAATGTAGGGCGCCATCCTACAGATCCTTGCTCACATCACTAGTCCTTACTCACAGGAAGACGCTCAGTATCAGCATCACTGGGAACTCCTCGTGTGAGTAAGGGCTACATGTATTAGCATTGGCAGGATCCAGGCCACAGTACTCACCAGTAGATTCAGGGCCCTGACCCTGAAGCCAGTTAAATTTTAGACCTGGAGCAGTCAGGCCTCACAGATCCAATTGCAGGATCATGGCCTTACTTTGCCTGAAGACATACCACTTGAAGTGTAAAGCTCCTTCTGAAGACCTTGTGCAAAGCAAATGACAAACAAACAAATGCCATTTAAGAGTTAGACAATACTCCAATGAATGGTTTGGATGTGTGATAGCTTCACCCCCATGCCATCTTTTTTTCTCCCTTCTTTTTCTTTAGTTTCCCTTTTTGATTTCCACCTCCACATCAAAAATTCTTTTCAGTTTTTCTCGCTTTCAGAAGACTTGCTCTGGGGTTATGCTTGGAGTAGCTGATCACATCCTCCATGTCAGAGGGTTTCTTTGGTTTTGTTTGTATTTGATGACTGTATTTTTTTTTTCATTTGAACTGCCTCTTTCTTGCTAGTGTTGTAATGGTAATTATAATAATAATAATAATAATGGTCAGCTGTTCCCAGATTAGTAAATTATGTATAATTTATTTCCCTTTTTTCTACCTTATTTTATTCTGTTCTGATTTGGCAGTGCAGCAAATGAAGCTGTTAAGATATTTAAAATTGCTGCCCAACCCTGCTTTTTTATATAGACATATAAAAAACTCACTTCTTCCCATGCTCACCCCATTCTTAGTTCTTCATTTTAATTTTGGCCCCCGTCATGACAACTTCTGATGTTTATTATGATGGAGTGAATTAATGGAAGTGTTGTTTTCAATCTTAATTAACTTCTGCTCTCTCATCACTCATTTTAGTTATTTAATTACACCAGTCATCTAGAGCCAATTTTTTTAAGCACTCTGTTTGGATAAGAAGAAAAAAATAGACAATTGTTTTTATATCATTATTATGTACAATGTGAAAACAGATATTTGCTTTTTTTTTTTAATTTGTTCCCTGTCTTTGTGAACAAATTATTTCTGACTCTTGTGGATTCACCTCACATTTGCTGGTTGCTTGATTTCCACCATGTTATAGAGATGCTCTGGTTTAATTATGTGACTTCGGGCTACGAGAATACTTTGTTTTAGCTCCAGGTAGGTGCCACCAAGGCAGGCATGGTTGGAGCAAATCTTAAATATACATGGTAAAATTCTGGCCTCATTGAAGTCACTGGGAGTTTTGCCTTAGACATCAGTGGGACTAGCATTTCACCCAAAAAAACTATGAGCTTGATACTCAAGGCCTCACTCATGGGAGTAGCCCTGTTTAAGCCAATGGGCCTAGGAGCACTTGTGGGTGAGTAAGGGCTGCAGGACTAAGCCCTCGTCTTCATAATGGGTGATGTGACCGAATTCCTTTTGGGGGAGGGGTGGGAGAGGGGGCTGTGCTTTACATTCTGTGTTGTCTTTGCCTGAGACTCAGAACGAATGCTAAAAAAGAAAAAAAAAATGCTGACTTTATTGCAAACCAACCTATACCTGAGAGACTACGGTAGGACTGGGGTTTGGGTCAAAGCTGGGTAGCTTGTTAAAGACCCTGCATTTCGATGCTGAAACCGATCCAGTCCAACAAAGCACTTAAGCATGTGCTTAAGTACTTTGCTGGATCACAGCGCCCATATGTCCTATAGTATTAAAACACCCATGTTTGAAATAGAGGCCCTATTTTATTGATTTAAAAAAACGACAACAGGTATCTATAAAAGAAGTTCTTGTCTTGTTTCTTTCTTTTCCTGGGTTTTGTGTCCTTATGACACTGAGAAAAACCAGGTTAGAAGAGATTAGGATAGTATTAACCTAAAAGAGCACAAAAAGCCTAGCGTATATGTGGGCCTAGCTCGCCTCTTTCCTGGGAATCTATATAATGACGATCTTCTTGTTAGAATTTTTGTGTTGGTCGCACGTTTCGTTTCCTCTGAAATCAGGGCAGTTTCTTACTCCAATGTGATTCAAACTTCTCAGAGAGTAATACCAGCAGTGGGGAAAAGAGGGTCAAAAGAAAAAAAATTGAGGGACTGACTGGTAAGCTCAATGAAATAACACATAATTCTTTCTGAATTTATTCATGCCTTATATTAGTAAAATAGGATTTTTAAGTGCATTTAACATCTTTATTTAACCGTTCCGCTATATTAATCAGGCCCCCAGAAAAGAACACTAGCTACTATTATAGAATTTAATTAGTTTTGTAACCAAATCCTCTTATTACAAATGCATATGGAAGAAATTCTTTCTGCATAGACATTATTTCAAAGATTTGGTTTCTGCAGTAGACTCTTTCTTTAATTAAATCATTTTTTTTTAGAAAGTAAATTGTCTTTAACCTTTTTACAGCACATTTTCAAAGCTTTTTCTTTTTTAATCCAAAGAGATGAGCTGCTGTTGTCGCTGAAGAAGACTCTGACATTACGTTTGTAACATCAAAAATAATTACACACAATGGAAACTTAGACCTCACTTAGCAAGAATTCAACTGCTAAAATTAATCGCAACTGCATAATATATCATACGTTTAAGGGCATGGTTTATCATATATGAAATATTTTGTCTGCCCACTTCTTGATAGAATCTTCCATTTTGCAAGGAAATGTATGTACCATAATTCATTAGATGTGGATCCAAGTGTATCCTCAATTCACAGGGCATGGGATGGATGTTTAGTTTGGTTAATATTTACATTTTCTTCAACTTTATCTTAACTTGTCAGTTTCCCAGATTGAAGAACATGTCAAGTTTGTTTTTTCTACTGACTGATTTCTCTACTCCCCAGTGTTTTTTGTCACTGGTTTGCTGAAACAGTATTTATATAGCTCCATTGGCTCTAAAGCTCTTACTCCTTCTAACATTTTGGATTTTACAAGTGAAAAGAAAAATAGAAAAGAAAATAGAGACAATCAAATGCCTGGAGCTTAAAACAAAGTATGTGCAACCTACCATCTCACTTGAAATTTAATAAAATAAATAATTATGTAAATATAACATAGAGTTATAGATTTATATTTTGTTCATAACACATAGTGTAATATAAGTTGTATATTTTCATGTTTTGGTTTTATGTTATCATTCATGCCACAATAAATAAAAAAATCAGGAGTTGATGTACTCTTTAAAAAAAATAAGATGTGGGTTGCCACCATGCTGGGTTTTTTTGCATTCCCCTTTTTTCAGTATTATTGCCCTACAAGGCACCAATAAAAACAGCAAATGTGTTCTTTACTTAAACTGTGTTTCTGTTTCCCACTTCTTACAGCCGAGGGGTGCTGTTTAGTTTTATCAGACGAATAAAACAAGATACAAAAAATGTAAATCCAGATTTCAAGTACTCAAAAATTCAAGGTTGTACAAATCCCAGGGGCCAAAATCTTTCCTGGTGTAATGTCAGTGAAATGTCAGGAGAAAAATTTGGACCCAGAGATTTTATTCAGGCCACATGCAGATAGGAATGATTTCCAAAGTACAGATCTGGATCTAGATACTGGCCGCTGTGAATGTAGGGCTGCTTGGATCCGAGCTTTGGTTCAAGCCCAACTCTAAACAATACATTGATTTAGTTTTGCTAATTTATAAATATAGCTATTAGGTTCAGGAATTCAAAACAAATTCAGGGAAATGCTTGATAATCCACAAAGATAAATAAGTACTCAATCAATAACCCTATTCACAATTAACCTGGATTTTAGGGCATATTGACTAACCGCTCATTCAGTTTCCACAGTAACGTGGCAGAAAGTGAGGCAAAATCAGTGCAAGCTTCCCACCATCTCCATCTTCCCCCCAAAAGAAAACTGACAAAAGCAAAGTACAAATTCAGGTGGCTGCAGTGTGTGTGTGCCCCTATACGATTCAAAAGCCACTCATAACAATGAGACAGGATGCTTGGGAAAATGGGGAGCAGCATATAGCCATTAAAGGATGTGATCCCGCAAATCCTTACGCCTCTGAGGTGCTCCATCAAAGGCCTCCTTGTGTGAGTAAGCAGTTGTAGGGTTGAGCCTGAACTTGCTGAATCAATATCCACGCCACAATATGTAGCTCTGATTTTTGCAAGCTGGGAGGCTCTTCCTGTGGGTAACGTAGCACCTTCAACTCTCACTAACTTCATTAGGATGGGAGGGCCCTCAGCATGTAAAAATGAGGGACTGGGAACAGCTTTAACAAAGCAGGGCTGCCTGACACTAGTCTCCACACCAGTGCTTGTGAGCAGTAGACAACAGAAACACACATCTTGCAACATGACACAGTCGTCAACAACAAAAAGAAGGAGGCAGTGGCTACACACCAAGAAGTGTCGGGGTCTCGTTTGCCAGGAAAAGTACTGGACTTCACAGGGGCACAACACACACAAACAGTAGCCCATTCATCAGTCACACAGTGTATATCACAGAAGTGCACCTTATGTGTACAGTACACAAAAGTCACACCAAGAGCAGTCCCCCAAGACTCCCCTCTAACACAACACATGGCATCATGGACAGTTAATGTTGCAGATTAGTTGTGCTCTGTCTTTTCCATGTCATGGCCCCTAAATTACTGCTTGTTCAGCCTCCAGGCCCAACTAGCTTGCTGCAACCTTTTACACAGGTGATTCTATTGACCTTATGGCAAGCGTTACAACTGCTAATCCCAATCCCACACACCTCACTGAACAGAAGGCTGGCGTTTGTCATCTGTACCGTCGCAGCTCAACTATCGGGGGGCAGAGGGGCATGACTTTTTTATGGATAGGCTGGTGTATAGCAAAATCCAAGCTTTGACCTATAATGGCTGGAAAGGGGGAGTGTGTGAGAGAGCGACAAATTGAGAACAAGAACTATCCAATTTGTAATCAAACTCTAAGGTTAAGCTTTTCAAAAAAGGAACCTAGAGTTAAGGCCCTCAATCCACAGAATAAACATTTCAAAAGCATCTAAGTGACTTTTGGAAGTGACATCCCCATGTATCTGCCTGATTTTTCAAACTGCTGCACATCCACCAGCTCCCAATGGCAGCCAGGGGAGCTGGTGTTGCTCAGTAATTTTGAAAGTCAAGCAGGTCCCTCAATATGGATTTAAGAACCTAATTTTAGTTTGGACTAAATTGAACCCACAATGGAATTTAGTTAAATTGTGCTGTTGCTGGAATGGAATCTAGTTCAGTTTTCCAGTGTTGTGATGGCTCTGTCAGGCAAACAGAAGTAAAAGCTTGTTTAGGTCACTTACGTAAACAGATTTGACTGGTTTTCTATACACAAAGTGCCACTTTTCAGAATAGCACCACACTTCAGGAGAGAGACTTGTGACTCTGGCAAAGTCATTCCTTTTCACATTTTACAGACGTGGCTGGTGGAGTTTTGTGTGTGTGAAGGCACATGTAGTGTTTTTTAAAATCTGTTGCAGGAACCCAGGTGAGGGGTTGAGAAAGGTTCTGGGGAGACGCGCTGCACTAAGCGAGCAAGAAAAGGAGATGTTAAGGATAATTTTTTTTCTAAGTAAATTCCCTTGTTCAGTGTTAGAAGAAAACAGCCTTTTTTTAGGATTTACCAGTGGCGCATAAATAAGAGGAAAAGAAAATGACAATGCTCAATCCTCTCCAACCATGATATTTGATAAGTCCATGCAACAGCCTACGTGGAATGGACACTTCCAAAAGGCAATGAACATTAACCCAGCAAGCAGGGAATATAGGTCAGCTCATTAATCTACACACTGGGGAGTGATGCTGAAAATATTTATAAAGCCTTTTTGCTTAGGAAGGAGATAAGAATAACTATGACATTATGCTAAAAACAAGTGTGATGAACAGATAATTCCTAAGAGCAATCTAACACACAAATGTATGCATTTACCAAAAGGTGCAAAGATCCACGGAAAACGTGGGCGACTATAAAGCACCCTAGATGAACAAGCAGAGTATTGTGACTTTGGTGTCAACACTTGAGCGATCATCTAGTAATTAGGATTTTAAACAAGGGGCTTTCAGAAAAACTACAGAAATACAGCCAGGGAAACTACAGGGCAACTGATGTCTGCTCAGTCACTGAACGCATATGTCAGAAACATAAGAAAAGGAAATGTGTTCGCTAAAGCAAAGGAATCAGAGACTTAGGCATCACTCACCTTTGCTTGGGCTAGCTTACAGGGATTTGTGTCCAGAGTGTTTATGAACAGGCTTAGACAGCTGATCTCAAGAGTTGCACTAGTTACTATTGTTACTATTTGTATGACAGTACTATTGCCTGGGTTCCACTGTGCTAGACACAATACGTAACCAGAGACAGTCCCACAGAGCTTACAATCTGAACGGATAAGGCAGGAAAGGGGCAGGAGAATGTATTAATAGCCCCAATTTACTGACCTGGATTCTAGTCTGGTTCATGTATCATTAATGAAATCATTGGCTAATTTCTGACTGCAGAATATGGCTATTGAGGATTCATAGGGCAGAAAGCTTGACTTGCAGGTTCCGTGCTGACTTTTCAGGGCTGGCAGCTAGAAAACACTCGTGTGAGTGTGAGCGAGAGAGAAAGAGAGCAAAAAACATGTGTACGTACAGAAATTAACTTGAAAATTTTGAGCTGGAAGTCATTGCAGGAGAAAAGCCATGGAATCCTTGCATTTTTTCCAGTCACTTTCCTGACATGATTGTGCTCTTTCCCTGTAAATTAGTCCAGGCAGATTAGCCTCTGCCTATGTTTTCGTTTATTGCCCACTGCAAACACATACACACATTCTCATTGGTTCTAGTCCACTCTTTGTATGATTGTTTAAAATCTCCACAGTGCTGAGGCTTGTCCCTGTAGGTTCTTCACAGTGAGGCAATATCCCTTTTTGAGTTTTCATATTGGTGGAGCTGGTATAATCTCTTCTCAGAAAATCAGCTGAAACTTATTCCCATTCATCAAGATGTTCCCTTTTAACTCAACCCAGGGATCCACTTTACAATTGACAGGCTATGGATACAGCACGGTACTCATCTCTCTTCCTAATCTATGTGCTTGCCGCAGTGCTCATAAATACAGTAAGAACGGTCATACTGGGTCAGACCAATGGTCCATCTAGCCCAGTAGCCTGTCTTCCGACAGTGGCCAATGCCAGGTGCTTCCAAGGGAATGACCAGAACAGGGCAATCATTAAGTGATCCATCCCATCATCCACTCCCAGCATCTGGCAGTCAGAGGCTTAGGGACACCCAGAGTGTGGGCTTACATCTCTGACCATTTGGCTAATCAATGTAATAGTGAACTCAGTTTTCACTCCTTCACAAGCACTGTGTGGCCTTAGGGCAGTCAAAAACTGACATCAACACTGTTCATTTCTGAACCATTAATTGAATCAAAGCAAACAGTTTGGGGTGGGATTAAAAATGTATTGATTAAGGGCTTGTCTTCATGCAGAGCTGCACTAATTTAACTTAAGGTGTGATTTTAAACTAGTGAAAGAGACTGTGTGGATATTTATTTTGATTTCAATCATGCTTATTTTACTTTAGCTTAAGCCCATTAGGAACAGGTTTAAGATTTACCAAAATAAGCCACTTTTAAACCAAAATAAGAGCTTCAAAACAGAGGCATTCGCACCAGTTCAATTAATTTGGTTTACTTAAAATAGTGCCTGTTTTTGTGCCTGCAAGGCCTAAATTGGTTTACTCCCTAATGTACACACAGTTATATTAGTATAAAGGTGTCTTATAGCAGTATAGCTGTTTCCCCTTCCCATACAGAATTAGCTATACTGGTATAAAGCACTTTCATACCAATATAATCCACATTTGGGGCAAACAGTTTTTGTGTAGCGGCAAGGACTTAAACTAAACCCCATTCTTATACTGAAATATGAGGGTCTCCACAGAGGTTTGCACCAGTTTAATTTCATAATTTAGGTTATACCACTGCAATTTTTTCATGCAGACAAAGCCTAAACTTACAAGGATGTATGACTTCATGAAAATTACTCAAACTCCTCTCTAAGACTGCTATAATAATACCTACTTCAAAGGAGTGTTATGAGGCTTAATTCATTAATGGCTGCAAACTACTTTGAGATCCTTGGATTAAAGGCACTACAGCAGTGCAAAGTATTATTAGCTAGAGGAAAAAGCTCTGAGACAAGCATGGCATTAAATGTCCAGGCTTCAAAAATCAAAACCAGGGGTGGGTTAGCTCAATGTCCCATTTTATTTTCAGTTCCAAAGCTCAAAATACTTTAAAAAAAATCATATTATGCCCTTTTTTGTATTTTTGTGATGTAAGAATAAAGTATGAAATGGTTTCAGTTTGGTATTTAAGTTTTTTTTTTTATTATTATTTAAACCTCGGGGCTTGTCAACACACAGAAGAGGTAGAAACCTCTAGTGTATTTAAGTACTCCACAATTATACTGGTGTAATGGCTCTTATATCAGTATAGCTTATTGCCATAAGGGGAGGGGAATAAGCCATACCAGTACAACTGCATATTTCCAGGGGTTGCAGAACTGTTGTACATCAAATGTGGTGTAAATGTTTTGTTAAAGTCACAAGCCTAACCGAAACAGTTATACTGGGATAAAATCTGCATGAAGAAATGAAAAATTAGGCCTGACAAGCCTGGTCTTCCTTGGAGCTGGAAGATTTCAGAGCTTGCTTATAGTGAGATAAAGGTGTTGAATCTTCAACAAAGGCTTCCTTTATCCAAAATATTAATTAACCATGGCAGTTAAATAAGCATTAACAAAACCAAGCAACTAAATAGTTTTTTTTTTAAAGATTGACTGTAAAACCCTTCTCATATCTGTTGCTCAAATTTCACTTCTGTCTTGTGATGTCATCACTGCACTAATTCTCCAGTCAAAGAGTCTTCCAGACAAGAGAAGACCTGAATTTTCAGTGTGAAAAACAACAATAAAAATTCAAGTTTTCTGCATACATCATAAAAAACTCCAAATGGGCACAAATTGATCTCGTTTAAAAGCATAAATGAAAGAGAAATCTGAACATTGTTACATTTACCTTGCTAAGCAACTGTTTTCTTAATTCCTCCCAAATCAAGTTTAGTGACTTTCCCTCCTTCCAAAAAACCTTCAAAAGAAAACAAATTCAACAGCCAAACGTAGGAATTTAATTTCTTTTTGTAAAGTTTCCAACTTTTGAGATGAAACTTTATAACTTTCCCTCATTTCCAGGACCCATTGAAAAGGAACACTGAGGAAATGAAGTATAAGTGATTTGGATTCTCAAAGATGCTTTGTTTCTCTTCTAATAGAATGTGACGCTCTATGTAGGAGGTGGGTAGAGCCATCATAACCTGCTTTCTTCTCACTGAATAAAGAAGGTCAATATATTATCATATCAGGGAGGAGGAAATTACATAGGCGACTCTCCAGCAGACAATAAAGACAATTCTGACAGCAGGATCACAACAGCCGTAAAACTTTTCTTTTATTTTCCGACAGACATATCAGTGTTTAAATGACAGCTGAAGTAGGATGATGGACTAAATACATTATTCTCTGTGTTCCTTCTGATTTTTTTTTTTTTATAGAAATACATCTTGAAGACTTGTATTCAAGTTGATCAAATAATAAGTCAATTTGTCAATAAAACAGATTAGGCCACCTGTCTATAGATATAATTTCTTTCAAATAGCTTATTTTGTTAATGTTGTCTTGAAGTAACTGCTCCATGAAAAAAATATTACAAAAATATATTACCATTTTAAGCGTATTGAAATAGAGCTCAGCCTTTGACGGCATTCAGTAATCACGGAATCATAGAAATGTAGGGCTGGAAGGGGCCTCAAAGGTCATCAGATCAAGCCCCAATGCTGAGACAGGACCAAATAAGCCTAGACCATCCCTGACAGGTGTTTGTTCAACCTGTTCTTAAAAACACCCAATGCTGGGGGGTCCACAACCTCCCTTGGAAGCCTATTCCAGAGTTTAACTACCCTTATACTTAGAAAGTTTTTCCTGCTATCTAGCCTACATCTCCCTTGATGCAGATTAAGCCCATTGCTTCTTGTCACAATTTCAGTGGACATGGTGAACAATTGATCGTAGTCCTCTTTATAACTGCCCTTAACAATATTTGAGGAGTGTTAACAGTTCTCCTCCTCAGTTTTCATTTCTCAAGACTAAACATTTTTTAACCTTTCCTCAAAGGTCAGGTTTTTCTAAACCTTTTATCATTTTTGTTGCTCTCCTCTGGATTCTCTCCAATTTATCCACATCTTTCCTAAAGTGTGGTGCCCAGAACTGGACACAGAACTCCAGCTGATGCCTCACCAGTGGTGAATAGAGTGGGACAATTACCTCCCATGTCTTACATACAACACTCCTGTTAATAAACCCCAGAATCATATTAGCCTTTTTCACAACTGCATCACATTGTTGTCTCATATTCTAGTTGTGATCTACTATAACTTCCTAGTTCTTTTCAGCATACTACCACTAGCCAATTATTCCCAATTTTATAGTTGTGCATTTGATTTTTCCTTCCTAAGCGAAGTATTTTGCACTTGTTACTGAATTTTGTCTTTTTGATTTCAGACCCATCCTCCAATTTGCCAAGGTTGAGCTGAATTCTAATCCTATTCTCCAAAGTGTTTGCAACCCCTCCCAGCTTGTTGTCATCCACAAATTTTATAAGCATGCGCTCTACTCCATTAGCCAAGTCATTAATGAAAATATTGAATAGTACCAGAACCAAGATTGACCTCTGTGGGATCCCCCTAAATACAATCTCTCAGTTGTACAGTGAACCATTGAAACTACTCTTTGAGTAAGGTCTTTCGACCAGTTGTGCACCCATGTTATAGTAATGTCATCTAGACCGCATTTCCCTGGTTTACTTATAAGACTGTCATGAGGGATTGTGTCAAAAGCCCTACTAAAATCAAGCTATATTGCGTCTCCTGCTTTCCCCTGTCCATTTGCCAGTAACCCGATTAAAGAGGGAAATTAGGTTGGTTTGGCACGATTTGTTCTTGACAAATCCATGGTGGCTATTCCTTATAACCTTAGTATTTGTTAGATACTTGCAAATTGATTGCTAAATAAATTTGTTCCAGTATCTTTCCAGGTATCTTAGTTAGGCTGACTGGTCTATAATTCCCTGGTTCTTTTTGTTCTCCCTTTTAAAAGATAGGTGCAATGTTTGCCCTTCTCCAGTCTTCTGGGACCTCACCCATCCGCCATGAATTCTCAAAGATAGTTGCTAATGGTTCTGAGATTGCTTCATCTAGTTCCTTAAGCATCCTAGCTTGAATTTCATCAGGCCCTGCTGACCTGAGTGCCTCTAACTTATCTAAATATTCTTTAACCTTTTCTTTCCCTGTTTTGGCTTCCATTCCTTCCCCCTTGTTGCTAGTATTAATTGTTTTGAGTATCTGGTCACTATTAACCTTTTTACTGAAGACTGAAGCAAAACAGGTATTAAACACCTCAGCCTTCTTAATTACATCAGTTATTAACTCTCCTTCCCTTTTAAGTATAGGACCTGCACTGTCCTTTGTCTTTCTCTTGCTCTTAATATATTAACATAAGCTCTTCTTTTTGCCTCTTATGGCCCTTGCTAAGTGTAACTCATTTGGTGCCTTAGTCTTTCTGATTTTGTTCCAATATGCTTGTGCTATTCTTTTGTACTCCTCCTTAGCAATTCATCTAGTATTTCATTTTTGTAGGATTCCTACAAAAATATGTTTTTATCTTTTTTAAAAAAAATTTAGTAGCTATTCTATGGACTGTGGGTTTAGAGGCCTTAGTATTGTGTACTAGAAACAAATGCTAACATTTTCGTTTGGCTCAACAGAGGCTGCATAAATTTAAGAAGTTATACATTTGGTGAGTGTCTTAGGGGAATGAATGGGTGCTGCCCATATGTTCTCATACCACCCCCTACTGGAGTATAATTTATAAATATATATATGTTGTGGGCACGAGTAAGCAATAATGTGGAGAAAGAATCTGAACTGTATTTCTGTGGTTTTGATTTCATGCCTTGTCACCCATTCTGTGACCCCCATAATTACTTCCTATGCCATTACATAGTATCTGTAAGACACTTATAATATCAAATGTTCTGTGCTGGCATATCACGAGCCATTCAGTATACTTGCTGCATTAAGCTGTGATGCACTGACATGTAGCACACTGGAGCAAATAACTCCTTAGAGACAATGGGCCATATTCAGCTCTCAGTTATATGTGGAGGTACTCCTGATATACACTAGCATGACTGAAAACAGAGAAAGGACTACTAGGTTTGGATAGCATGACCAAATACAAATAAGACATACAAACATTTTTAAAAGGCAAAGTTAAAATTTGAATTGCACATGCAGTTAAAATACAGTAGCATGACAATAGAAAACCATTGTTGAAACGATGGCTTCATATTATACCATAAAAACTGTTTGAGGTAAATGATATAATCATATACATAGTATATAATAGGCCTGAACTTGCAGTCCTAACTCAGGGTAAATACTCTGATGTCAATGAACGTTTTGCCCAAGTAAAATAGGATTAAGCCTGTTATTTTTATTTCCTTCTCTCTCTCTTTTTTTCATTTGTCTTGTGATCATGGTGAAGGTAGATGCTCTGTATATGCGTTTTTTCTCCCTTGCGTGCAAGGAGACAGGTGATGGGTAGCAGAGTGTAAGGGATTCTGGTGAGATTTTTTGTGTGTGGCGAGGATGGGATCTAAATTAAATACGGTTACATCTATGTTGTATCTGGTGTATTTGATTTGGGGGCGACTGTTTGGGATTGACTGGCCTGTTTAGCCAAATATTGTAAAGAAAATCTAGGCTGTCCAGAGCTTTGGATGAGTGCCCTTTTATTGGAAAAATGAGTAAATAAATAGTGAGATTAGATGATGAGTAGGATTCACGAAGTTTTCCCACTGCTCAAAATGGATTTTTTTGCTGTTGTCCTCACAATAATGTAACAACTGTTGAGTGAGAAGATCCTTCTCTTATGAAGTTTTTGCAGAAAGAGCAAATGTGGAGAACCATTGCTGTAGGAGCTCCAGAGTGAGAAATATCAGTATATCTTGCTGGCATGGCACCTGATTGGGTTTTAAGGATATTTTTGAACAATTAGTAGAACTGGTTGGAAAACAAAAAAACCTTTTCTATGGAAAATGTCCATTTGCAACTGAAATTTCAAACGTTTTGAGATTTTCTAACCAGTTCTACTAATGAATTTGTGAGGCACCTTGCTTTGCAAATTCCAATGTAATCAAAACCTTGTGAGAAACAAGATCAGAACCTGAACATTTGTAATTTCTCCAATCCGTGAGTTTATGGCACCATGTGAAAGTGTCAGGAATGCTTAATTATCCGCCAAGTCCACAGACCTTGAAGCATAAGATAGCTATCCAATCTAATTTTCAACAGTTTGGCATGTCTCCACATTGTAACTAACTAGAGTTACCCGTCGCAATTGCTCTTCAAAGTAAAAATATGTGCAAAATGTCTTCATTCAGCCTAGTAGTATTATATGTCAGTCAGATTTAGGATACAGAACTGGCCAGCGATGTCCTAAAAAAATCATCTCTCATTTGAATCACTTTGAATTAGCTTGACTCTGTGTCATGTTACTGGCAAGTCTTCTTTCTTAAGCATCTTATTTGCAGGTTTGTGGTCTTCGGATTTGCTGGCAAATTCCAACGGTTTGGTGTAAGGTTTTGAAAACAGATTTAGCCAGTGGCTCTGGCAAGGACGTTGGCATTGTTTACTTCACACTAAAATTTAGTAATACTTCTAGAAAGCTGCATGGTTTTTAAAATCAAGCAGTGATTCATTCTCTAAAAACTATAATGGCCTGGATTTCATTTATCCCCACACATACAGACTATGGGAAATATCATAGGTAGGTGCCATGGCAATATGGGACTTGACAAAATCAAGATACACTGAAATTTCTATAAAATCTCTACAATTGAAAGACAATCTGAAAAGTGTTTTTGGTTCATAACACCCAAGTTTAGGTTCTGAGTTTCACATTAGCACTGGACAAGCCCAAATATCATGGCATAGAGTTAATCTTGTTTTTAGCAGAACAAGAGCTGCAAAAATACAAGTGCTAGGCCTCACTAGGAATTAGTTACTTTCCTCTCTAAATACTAATTGGTTTGGGTATGTCCTGTGTGACATTTATGTCATGTTCTCATGATCATGGTTGCATACAGTCCTGCCTATCTTACAGTGGTTTTACAGTTCTGCAGGGAAATTACATTGATTTAGCTTGATTTCCTATAAAGAGACACTGTGACCCAGATGCACAAAGGTACTTGACACTAAATCTGTGTGATCTAGCCACAACTGCCATCCACAAAATCCTCCCTTGATTGCCACCTAACCCCGTAGGCACCTAAAAATACACTCAGTATTTACATTTTTTACTCTACAAGTTCCCTAGGTGCTTAAATTCCTTCCTCTGGGCACATGCACTTCTGCCTCAGTCATCTAATCCCCAGTGTGATCCTCAACTCAGGTGGAGATAGGCACCTATCTTGCCAGTGGAGACTGATCTGGCAAGCGTACTCAGAGTATGCCTAACTCATGGACTGTCCTTCACTGGAGATTTTCAAAAAAGAGGCTGGATAGCCATCTGTCTTGGATGATTTAGACCAGTGTTTCCCAAACTTGGGATGCCGCTTGTGTAGGGAAAGCCCCTGGCGGGCCGGGCTGGATTGCTTACCTGCCCAGTCCGCAGGACCGGCTGATCGCGGCTCCCACTGGCCGCGGTTCGCTGCTCCAGGCCAATGGGGGCTGTGGGAAGCGGCGTGGGCCAAGGGATGTGCTGGCCACTGCTTCCAGCAGCTCCCATTGGCCTGGAGCAGCGAACCGCGGCTAGTGGGAGCCGTGATCGGCCGAACCTGTGGACGGGGCAGGTAAACAAACCGGCCCGGTCCGCCAGGGGCTTTCCCTACACAAGCAGAGACCCCAGTTTGAGAAACACTGGTTTAGACACAACAAATCCTGAATCTTGGCTGGGGCATTAGACTAGATGACCCTTGTGGTCCCTTCTAAACCTACAGTTCTATGATTCCACACAAAATGGCTAGGGGTGGGGAGTAAGGAGGAGGAAGGAAGACATCCCTTTAGCCCAGTGATAGGGTATGCACCCAGGATGTGTGTGACCCCAATTCAATTCCTTTCTCTGCCTGATGAGAAAAGATTTGAACAGGGGCTCCCCCCCTTAGGTAAGTGCCTTAATGACTAGACTGGGATATTCCAATGTGGGGGCTCTCCATCTTGCCTACTGAAGTTGTTCCAATTTGTATTAAATAAATATTAATTGGGCCAAAGAAACTGATACTTGCCAGAAAGCTGGAGAAACCTTCTCATCAGGCCGAGGGGGGACTGAACCAGGGTGTCTTATACCCCAGTGAGTATCCTAACCACAGGGCTAAAGACTATAAGGCAATCCCCCTTCCCCTCTTTGTGTGATGCGAAACAGGTGTCTAACTCCTTGCAAGAAATGTCTTCCTGAATCCAGGAAATGGTTTCCCATTGGTAAATCGCTAGCAAAGATAGGTGCCATCCTTAGATGCCTATCTCTGACAGAGGGGCAGGGCTTAGAACACAGAAACTCTTGTCAGCCTTTCCAATTGGCTAGCTTAGGCAACTCCCTGCCTAGTATGCCGGTTTTTGTGGATCACATTCTCAGGCACATGTGTATTATATTATGACTATAATGTAGTGGTTCTCAACCCACGGCCCAATCACACACAGCTGCGGCTATGTGACATCCTCAGGGCCATACAGGTAGTATCTATATTGTGTGGATGCGGCCCACATAACACATAGAGAGCTGTATATGTGGCCCACAATGGTAAATAGGTTGAGAACCACTGCTATAATGGCCTGTTCTACAACAGACTTCTAAAGCACATTTCAGGTCATTTTTATTTTTCACTGTTAATATCTACAACATTCTCTCCACTGTCGCTATAAGTGGCAGATAGTTATTCCACAAAAAAGGATTATAGGCCTAATCCACCACCCACTTAAGTCAGTGGGAATCTTTCCATTGACCTCAATGGGCCATTAGCTCAGGCCATATTTCTTGCTACAATTTTGAGATAGGATTTTTTTAAAAAGACCAGAGCCATTGAACTGCCATACCTGGGTTCTGCACATACACTGTACAATTTCCTGTAATTATTACCAACAGATGATGTCACTGCAAATTATTTTATGTCACTATCCTTATCCATTGTAAATAGGGAATGCTGTTATGTCATTACATGCGCTAAATATGTCGTCATAATTTGTCTTTCACATCACAAATATTTTATCATATGACATTATTACACCTCCAGATACTTTGTGTAATTATCATTCATATGGAAAAAGGTATTTACTGTAATTATGTCACTTGATGAAATTACAGTAATTGCATCGAAAAATGATAGCCCATGACTAATAAATAAAAATAGCATGGAAATTCACATAAACTGACACTAAAAATGTTAAGGATCTGAGGCAAACTCACAATGGCAAGGAACTTCATAATTAAGAATTTAATCTCCAACAACATTGTAGGGAGCCACGTTTTTTCGATTAAATCACACAAGGGAAAATGTAGAGAGGTAGGACTCTGACAAAAATAAGGGGCAAATCAAAAGAGAAACTGGCACAAAGCACAACCTCGCAAGCTGTAAGTCTGTGCTCAATAGTATACCCAGGTGCAGTACAGCAGTACCCAATGACATTGCATCATGACTAAAGGCAAGGGTCCAAAGTCAGAGCTGGTGTAAGCAGGTTCCATGGGAACCTCACTCTACCCCAACCCAGTGGGGACATAAGTCATGCTGTAGATTATACACTGGGAGCCAGATTTACAAAGGTACTTAAACACCTAATGGGATTTACAAAGAGCCCCTAAGCAGTTTAGGCTCCAAACACCCACTGATATTCCAGGGGAGTTAGGCACTTTCTCAATCCCAGTAGGTGCCTATCTGCATCTTTAATCACCAAAATACCTTTGTAGCTCTGGCCATGGGTGCAAGCAGCAAAATAGTGTAACTTGCACTAATTTATCATTCAGGGCCTGGCTCCTGCTGAAATCAATGGAAGTTTTTGCTGATGACCTGAAAGGGAGCAGAAGAGAGCCTTCCACAGAGGAAGAATGCTATGTACAAAGTAAATACTATATTCATTAGTTAATTGCATTATTTTTTCTCTGTAAAGAAAAATTTCATCTACCTCCTCAGTAGCTATTGCAAAATGCCTAAGTACTGGTACCGGGAGCCGTAAGAGAAAACCTTGTTAGGAAAGTACACCTCATCGCTGTCTGACAGTTGGCTGGCTTTTCAGGAGGCAGTGATTTATGAAAGTTGTTAGAGCTGCCTCACACTTTATAAGCATCTTCACGAAGTGGTCTATAGGGAGGGGACCACAGCCTGCAACACATAGAGCCTAGGATCCACAAGGTTTGGGGGGCAGGCTCCATGGCCTAGTCCATGTGTATGAAAGAGTAAGCCAGGCTCACTCCCCTTTGTGGAATCTCCACAAGAACCTCACAGAGCCTTCAGTTTGCAGGATCAAGACCCACGGGGTTAACCATCCTTATCCTAACACAGATACCCAGCTCTATTCCGGGCCCTGATGCACTTCTGTACCTCCAGCTCTGACCGCTGAATGAAGTTACCCCTGCTACTGTTAATTTGAGATGCCCAAATTACATGGTGCAACAGCACAGTTAACTGTAGTACACTGAGCCAGCTTCCTACTGTACATCATGTGAAGACTGGGTTTCTGTCCAAGTTAAAAAAAGAAATTCTGCTTCTAGTTAGAATAGCCAGTCATAATTCAATATATGGGGCCATTTTAGAAAATGTGCTATTCATATTTATGAAAGGCTTAATAGATGCAGCTGCATCCTTTAACAAATTATTATAAGGCATGGTATGAAATGCATTAGTAAGAAATGCTTAACAGATGATGCTGTGACAAGCTGTTACAACGCATGTTAGAAGACGTCAATATTATTAAATCTATGTGCTTGGTTAGCACATGAATATAAATAATTTTTATGCATGCTACAAATTGCCATGCTTTATTAATGACGACGTATTTATAAATGGTACCTTACTGTAAAGCATTATTTAAAACCGCTAGCCAGAAGGCCTTATAGTAATACTGTAGTTGCACTATTATGCTGTGAAACAGACTGGAAGGGCTGTTTTATTCTACTACATAAATATACTAGGCAGGATTCGATTTAAATTGATAGACGTCAATAACTGTCAATTTCAGCTGACACTGAAATTGATGAAAAAAATCTCCATTGGTAACAATGGGCGAGAGTGGAGCCTCCCCACACACCTCATGCCTGCAGGGATCAGGTGTCACTAGCCCTGCAGCCAATGCAGAGCCCTCTGCAGCCCTGCTGGCATAGGAGTGAGGAAACAGTTCCTGCCCGGGGCTGGCCCCTGTATTCTGGGCTGGTGAGCGAGTGAACAGGGCCATGACAGCAGAGATGCAGAGGGTTTCCCGCATGGCCATGGGGCCAGTGACATGGGATCCTTGCAGACCCCCAGTCAGGGCTGTGAGGACAATAACTCCCTGGTCACAGGGGAAGGCAACTCCGCTGCTAAGCTTCCCCTGCAGAGGGATGGAACCAGTCAGCAGCAGGGTGACCTCCCCCACAGCCGGGGTCTCGACCTCCTCCTCCTCCTCCTTGCAGTCCTGTTCAGGAGTCTCTGCTCTGCCCCGCCAGGACTCCAGCCTTCCCTGCACCTTGTGCCTGCAGGAATCAGGTGTCACCAGCCCCACCTCGGCAGCTCCACTATTACAGCCCCGTTCACTCACTCACTCACCAGCTGAGAGTGTGAGGGCAGGAACCGTTCAGCAGCTAAGTGGTCTCCTCTGTGGCTGAGGGCTCATCCTCCTGCTTGCAGCCCTGGCTAGGGGGTCTCTGCTCCACCAGGCCAGGACCGCAGCCTCCTCCTCCTCACCTAGCACCCTGGTGTCTTGGGCCCCTCAGCCACACAAAGAGCCCCCTTGGAGCCTCACTGTCAGCACTGCTCTAACTCTAGCCCAACCCAATTCCCTTAATTTCCTGCACCTGCAAAAATAAAAAAATAAAAATCAATAAATGGTCAACATTAGAAAAAAATAAAAAGCAAATTCTGCCAAACCTATGTATAAATGGCATCAGTGCCGCTTCAAACAAACCTGGGCTCTGAGCCCTGAAAAGCCAGTCTGTAGAGGCCTCTTTTATACCTTAACTGAAAGTTGCTAGGTTTCAGTGGTAGCCGTGTTAGTCTGTATCAAAAAAAAAAAAAAAAAAGAGGAGTCCTTGTGGCACCTTAGAGACTAACAAATTTATTTGGGCATAAGCTTTCGTGGGCTAGAACCCACTTCATCAGATGCATCAGGTAAAAGATACAGGAGTAGGTATACATACATGAAAGGATGTGGGTTGCTTTACCAAGTGTTAAGTCAGTCTAACGAGATAAATCAATTAACAGCAGGATACCAAGGGAGGAGAAATAACTTTTGAGGTGGTAAGGGAGGGATAGGTTGTAGATCCTTGATGATGCGCTGGAGAGGGTTTAGTTGGGGGCTGTAGGTGGCGGCTAATGGCGCTCTGTTACTTTCTTTGTTGGGCCTGTCTTGTAGTAGGTGACTTCTCGGTACCCTTCTGGCTCTGTCAATCTGTTTCTTCACTTCACCAGGTGGGTATTGAAGTTTTAAGAACGCTTGATAGAGATTCTGTAGGTGTTTGTCTCTGTCTGAGGGATCGGAGCAAATGCGGTTTTATCTTAGACCTTGGTTGTAGACAATGGATCATGTGATGTAGTCTGGATGAAAGCTGGAGCCATGTAGGTAAGTATAGCGGTCAGTAGGTTTCCGGTATAGGGTGGTGTTTATGTGACCATTGCTTATTAGCACTATAGTGTCTAGGAAATGGACCTCTTGTGTGGACTGGTCCAGGCTGAGGTTGATGGTAGGGTTGAAATCTTGGTGGAATTTCTCAAGAGCCTTCTTCCCATGGGTCAGGATGATGAAGATGTCATAAATGTAGCGCAAGTAGAATAGGGGCATAAGGGGACCAGTAGGAGAGCACTTCAATCTCTCTGGTCACTCAATAACAGACCTCAAAGTGGCAATTCTTCAACCAAAAAAACCTCAAAAACAGACTCTAACGTGAAGCTGCGGAACTGGAATTAATTTGCAAACTAGATACCATCAGATTAGGCCTGAATAAAGACTGGGAGTGGTTGGGTCATTACAAAACCTAAACTTAATTTCCCCAATACTAATTTCTCCCTACTATTACTCACACCTTCTTGTCAACTGTCTGTAATGGGCCACTCTCTTACCACTTCAAAAGGTATTTCTCCTCCTTTGATATCCTGCCGTTAATTGATTTATCACATTAGACTGATTTAACACTTGGTAAAGCAACCCACATCCTTTCATGTATTTATACCTACTCCTGTATCTTTTACTTCATACATCTGATGAAGTGGGTTTTAGCCCACGAAAGCTTATGCCCAAATAAATTTGTTAGTCTCTAAGGTGCCACAAGGACTCCTTGTTTTTTTTGAAAGTTGCTAGTGTCACATCTCTGTTACTTTGATCTGAATTACAGAGATGATAAAATGCATTGATCTGATTCTTACTTCACTTACACCAGTGTAACACAACTGACATCAAGGCTGTTACTTCCAGTTTACTCCACTAAAAATCATATCAGAATCAGGCTACATCATTTTGGTCTCAAACTAGAGCTGAGTGAAATTCAAAATTTTGTTGCACAGAATTCCTTGTGAAAATCTGTGCAACTCTGTATTGTGCAATTTTACATATCTCAGACTTTGCTTTTCTACGATATTTCTTTCATATGGCTGTTTTTTCCAACGAAAAGAAGTTAATTTCTACATGTTTTCAGTGCAAACCCATTTTCACTCTAGAAATTCTAATACCGCAGACATTCCCAGAAATGGGCTCATTTTAATATTCACAGCACTATGTGAAATTGCATGACTTTTTAGCAGTTTTATGCCTTTAATATTTTGCACACTTTATGTTGCCTAAAGCTGCAATCAGAATTATAGCCCTGTTGTGGTAGTCCCTGAAAACACACATAGATGGGTGTTATAAAACACAATCCCTGGCATGAAAGGCTTAAAATCGAATTAACAAAGAGACACAAATAGTCACAGAGGGTATAAATGTACACAACTTGATGGTTTCAAATTCTTGGTTATTGTTAAGAAAATCTCTTCATATATCTGTATTTTTTAAAACTGCACATTTCTGTCTTTTTTTCAACTCTCTGCCCAATTCTGTCTTCTTTATTATTGTTAAAGTTTTTCCTTATTTCCAGGTTTATTTAATTATCTTTTCCAAACCCTAGGATTTTATGTTTGCTAAATTAACCTCTAAGGGCTAGATCCTGCCACTGGATCTGTGCAGATGCAGGGCAAAGGTGCTTCAGAATCTACTCTATTCCTATGAACCTCACTCTCCTCTCCCTCCACACAGTGAGCACAAGCGCTCTCCCTGATCCATCCCACGCCAGCTACAGTGCATATTGTTCAGGCTTATATCTAATTTTTTATAGCATGATATTTGCAGTCATTAGAAAGCACCAAAATCAGGAAGTATAGAAGCCAATGAAACTTCCCAATCTTTTCGCTAAGATTAAGCAGTATTATCAATTTAATAATCTGATCTGACCTTTTTGGGGAACTACGTCCTGATGTGGCAGAGGATTTCTGTGTGTATATATTAATTGGCATAGGATTCTGTCTGTCTAGATAAGGTACTTAGATGGCTCCCATCATAGCAAGATCAGAGTGCTTCACAATCTTTGGTGTATTTGTTTTCACAACATCCCTGTAAAGTAGGGAAATGCTACTATGCCCATTTTACAGATGGGAAGCTCAGGCATAGAGAGACTACGTGACCTGCCTGAGATCACACAAGAAGCCTATGGTTGAGCAAGGATGAGAACCCAAAGTCCTAGGCTAGTGCCTTAACCAATGGAACTTTCTTCCTCTCTTTTGGATCTCTCTCCTATGATGGGCCAGATTCACCTCTTGCACCACGGATGAATATAGTCCATTTGCTTTTCCATCACTATTATGACCATAGAAATAAAAAGTGTATCTAATTTTTTTGGAAGCTCATAGATGTTGCATGTGTATTCAGTCTAAGTTCTGGGCAAGGTTTCAAATAGATTTATTTTACACGTAACACTCATCCACCCGTACTCTTGACTTCCCTATTTTATTTTCATGCTTCATATTTCAAGGCACACATTGACTTATGTAATATAGACATGCTGAAGGACTCATACTGTGTTTATCTGTGCAGCACTGTCTTTGACATCTATTAGCCTTGATACGATCTTAATCTTTTGTATCTCGCTGCATTACTTTCTAGTCATATTCACAATTCTTCCTATTATAGTATAATCCATCTAGTATCACTCTTTTCTTTGTTTTCCTGTTCTTCGTCTTTAATTCCTGAGCCAACTTTCTACTTATTCCATGACTCCTGCACCCAAAACATTATTTACAACCTTGAATGTGGAACTTTGTCAAAAATCCTTTCTGAAGTGTAAACAGCTTTGTCATTTCATCACAAAGTTTGCCATTGTGTTCCAAAACTCTCCTTCCCTTAATCTTCAAGGTTGTGTGTCATTTTCCTTCTGTAACTATTTAAATTCCAGGTGGAATTCTGTCACACTGAAGCTCATAAGCTGAGATGTTAAAATAATAGGAGCCAACATTTCAGAAACTATTCCAGACTTGTACTTTGATAAGGTTTTTTTAAAATGCAACAACGTTAACCTAAAACTTCCCCTCCCCCTCCCCCGCAACCGCCTAGGTGGAAAGAAGGAGAAATGTTACCTCTGTGGCATCTCTCCTTCTAGTCTTGTACCAGTCCAGAGCCCCTTTGGGGAGCTGCATAAGGATGCGGGACAGGCTGAAACAGAAGATTTAAGCGACCGGGGATGGTACCAGTAGAGTAGTCCATTGGAGCTATGCTGCAATGGAGCCATTTGGAAGCAAACCCCTTCTACATGGACAACCTTGGCTTCAGGTAGATTCCCTAGGATCTGCAAATTTTGTGGGCCAAAGCTCCAATTATTTCCAGAGTTGTGGCAAGCCAGTCTCATCTTCCTCCCTCCACTACTCCAATCCCCCCGCACACATACCAGGATGATCCACAGGAAATTCTGGCCCTTTCCTGTCCTCTAAGTGTTTTTCCTAGGTAAGGAATAATCCATGTCCTTCTTATTAAATATCTCTAAGTTTTCAATGACTGTACCAACCAGTTAAACAGCAGAGGATATTATTAACTATTTCAAACGACTAGATAAAAGTAAAAATAATGCCTGGCACAGAGCACATTTCATAGAGGATCTCAAAGTGCTCTACAAAGATTAATGAAGCCCCATTGCACCAGAGCAAAGCTGGAAAGTGTTGTCACACCCATTTTACAGATAGCCAGACTGATAAACTGAGAGATATAAATGACACATTGCTGACAGAACTTTTGAAGGGCCCCTCATTCCAGTGCTGTTGTGGCCAGGCTGTTCAGACAGGCGACAGGCCCATCTTCAATCTGCAGATATTTGCTTTATATCCACGGACCATGTTTTCAGATCGGACAAATTTTGTATCTGTGCAGGGCTCTACCCATTTTGCTGATTTGGATCCCTCTGCTGGAAAGTTTGCTATACTGCCAGTTGCACAAGAGCAGGCAGATGTCCCTACAGAGAAAGAACTATACAAGTAACTTCCATTTTCTTCACTTTGATTTTATTTTCTCCTTTTTTATGGTATGGAGCAGTGCTCCAGCTACCTCAGTGGCAGAACCGCCACCGAAAGCCAGGAAGGAAAAAAAGAATAGGACCATAAATAGAGATTCTGTTTTTCCCTTTATTTATATTCTTTATACATTCAAAGTTGTTATTTTATATGTTTCTCTATTTAGATGATGTGTGAATTCTATGTACACTTTTTTCCTCAGAGGCACGCATTGAGTGTTTGTTTGTACATCTGTATTATGCTCTACTTTTCCTCATATTCACAGATTTTTATTAAAATATTTCCATAAAACAGGTTGTTACCAAAAATAAATGAACAGATACAAATTAATACATAAAAACAGATGAGTTGTATAGAATATTTACAAACAATTGGATGGAATGCAAAGCTTCACATAAATATTCACATACATACCACCATCTAGTGTGAATTTAAGAGTTACTTTGTAGTTCTAAGGTAAGCTAGTGCTAACTTAGAGACTTTTTCTCAATTTCTTACACCTTGGTTAAATTGCTACAGCAGTCAGAATGGTAGCATTCTGCACCCACTTTACCCAGATGTAAATACCTACACATTGTACAAGGCAGTGAAGAATTAGGCTGAAAGTGATCAGAACAGAACTGGTAGGACCACGGTCTCATTTTCAAGATGTAAAAAAATGTAGCACAAAGGAGTTAAGTGACTTAACCAAGGTTACACAGCAATTAAGTATCAGCACCAGGATTAGAATTCTGGTCTTTTGTTTGTTAGACTTTTGGCTAAGACACAGAATTTTTTTTTAAAAAAAGGAGTTATTTACTGACAAAAATATCTATTACTATAGCAACTAAGTGTTACTTTACAGAATTAAAGAAAGGTCATTCCATAAAACCACACAAAGGGTCAAAAATAAAAAATCAAATTTCCCCCCAAACTCGGTCCAAAATATGACAATATATAAAAAAATGACACCAAAATAAATGGGGACCCAAGGTGGCATATCCCTACTTATGAGATTAGATCCGTTGAAGATAATGGGACTACATGCATGAATAAAATTTACAAGACAAGCACGAGACCTTACATTCTTCCCTATAGCTCACTAAGCTCTAGTTCAATTTAGCCATCTCAGAAAGTCAAATTCAAAGGCCGGAGATCTATAATTGAGAAAGTCCTTCACAAGTCACAGAAGTTTAACAAAAGCAACTACGAGTCCCCCAGGTGATTCTGATTGCTGCAATGGGGTACCTAGTGAAAGGCCAATCCTCCAGCCTACTGTATCCCAGACATCTTAACTTTTAAAGATCATCATCAGAAAACAGAAAAGGAAGCCATGTCAGACTTAAGCACGGGAGTTGTGTGTTCACAGAATCTCACACCACACAGGAGGATGTAAAGAAGTGAAATGGGAGCCAGGATTTGGCCCTGTTACATGATGTCTATGCACAATAGGGAACGTTAGGGCTATATGGTCAATCTTAACTTTGGCATTTCCTGACTTTTTGGTGCTCAGCCATGCAATTATATCATTGCATTAACATTAGATATGTATTTTCCTTTAATGTGATCAAGTTGCAAAGGCAAAACTGTACAGACTACTGCATAATATGAAAGCGTCTTTCAAAATGCAAGATTCCTTTCTACTTTCTGTTAAATAGGTGACTTATAGAAGGATGTAACGCACAGGAAAATAACTTTTCCAAGGAAAGGCTGCTTTGTCAACCTTTTGCCAGATTCTAGGAGTGATTGGCTGTTCATGTGCAGTCTGCACAAGTACTGTAGTTTGGAAGTGAAGGCAATTAATTTTAGTTGTTGACTTAAACTGCTGTTGAGAGGTACTTCATTTCCCGATTCCTCCTCCTATAAATAGATTAAGGGTTACATGAAAGTCAAGTCGTGCTCGTTTGTCCTCCCTCTAGATAGATTTCTCATGACTGCTTATCTATCAGCTCCCCCCTTAACACAATTTGTTACTCAAATTAATTTAGCTCACTTTCTCTTATTGGTCAACAGCCAAAAAAAAAAAAATCTTCTCCTGTTTCATTTTTTAAAACACTTTAGAATGAATATTTTCTGGACAGGAGGTTGAACAAAGTGTGTCTTGAACTAAGGATTGAAACAGCTACAGAAAATGTGTCTTTTGGAGGGAAGAATGCTTGTGTTCGCAGTCTGGAAGGGACTAGTAATAATAGAGATTGAAGTCTCTGGACCCAATCCTGCAGTTGTCACACATGTGTGGCTTCCATTGATATTAATGGGAGTTGCACGTGCATAACAGCTGCAGCATAAATCCCTCTGTCTACTAACTAGATATTACTTGATGTTACCTCATTATAACTTTTTAATGTATTGTCTGCAGTCAATGGAGTCCATGTTTCTGTGTAGTAACTGATCTAGGACCTCAACACTCATATTTCTAAAAATGAAGGACAATTTAGTTTCCTACCTTATTTACCCATAGGGCCTTTTCTAATGTTGAGAATATTTAATGTGCCAAAGTTTTCCAATTCTGAACAGCGTATTAAAAATAACCAAAGTGGAAAGTTGTTCCCATCTGATGATCAGGGATTTATGTGACATGAGTTTGGTGATCTCAGATCAGTTCCCAAAGGATTGACATCCATGTCACAACCTACATTGGTACTTTATGGCAACCTCATTGGCAATCTCAGCAGAGACCCAGGACTGAATGGTCAAGGAGACTGGACTATCTCCCCAACCACAACCATAGAGATGACTCACTCTGGGTTAAAGCTAAGACATATTTGTCCTTAGAAGTCCTCTGCTTATTCAGAACAGATACAGCATAGACAGCACAAACCTATGGTACTAAGATGCCACATACTTAGGTCTCAGATTTTAGTTCAGGGCCATCCCAATTGATTTAATGATTATCAGTCAGTGTGCTTGGTCCTATAGCAACATAAAAGTAAGACAAAGTCTCTGTTCCAACATACTTATAATGAAAGGGCCCAATCCTCAAAACATACATGCAGGCAAGCAAGTTACTCCTACGTGGATTTGGAGCAAGGCCGGCTTTAGGCCGATTCCCCGGAATTGGGCCCCGCGCCTTAGGAGCCTTTTTAATTTTTAAATTTTTTTTACTCACCTGGCGGCGGTCCGCTCCGGGTCTTCGGTGGCACTTCAGTGGCGGGGGAGGGGGGTCCATTCTCTGGGTCTTCGGCAGCATTTCGGCATCGGGGGGGGCCTTCAGTGCCGCGGAAGACCCACCTCCGAAGTGCTGCCAAAGACCCAGACCGCCGTTGGGTATTCGAATCGGGCCCCGCAGGTCCTAAAGCCGGCCCTGGTTTGGAGGATTAGGCCGTTAATTCTGATATAGACAATGTAGTTCAGACAAATCTGAGCCGTTGGTTTGAAGGTACAGTGCATATTTTTCTCTCTCTCTCTGGTGAATTATCATTGAAAAATTTTCATCATGGACATGTGTTTTAAGATGAGACTTCCTTCATCTAACATTCTGGTCATTCTCTTATTGCTTCTCATCTTCTCAAGTTGGATCTGCAAAATTCATTTGCTCTAAATCATGTAATGTAAAATGAATTTCACTAGAAGAGCTATATTTTGTCATTGGAGATGCCAAATAGTTAATTGGAACCACTGCACTTAGTAATTCTTGCCAAAAGAAACAAAAGAGAATGAATTTTAGGAAAAGTTACACTTGTATAGTGGATATTTTGGGGTAGGGATTTGTGCAGGTGTGTGCATGTCTCCCTTGTGTACTTGATAGCCTATATGTTTATTAGAGTTTAATCCTGAAAATGCCCCCTCTCCCACATCAACAGGAGGGGATATTGACCAGACAGCAGTGAATGAAAAGGAAGCCATGGGATGTGATACAGTGCTGAGGGCAGGGAACACATGCTTGGAAAGACGGGGACTGGACACATCTCACCTGTGATCCTTGGTCTTCCCATTAGTTTGAGTTGGCTCTCATGTACGTCCCCTTACCCCCCGCTCTTTAAACTCTCCCGGGCTTTTCAAAAGCCTCTTGCCCCTATCAGCTGCCCTGCCCTCCCTCCCCTTAGTTGTACCACAGGAGCTGTGCTTTTCAGGATGCCGCAGATCTGACTGATTGCCTGTTTTGGGATCGGGGAGGAAATTTTCCTACTGGGCCAAATTGGTCAAGGTCTTATAGGTTTTTCCACCTTCCTCACAGCATCATTGAGGAACAGTCGGGTTAAAAGTAACAGGATTTGAAAACTGAATATCAGGAAAGGTAAGACTGCTTAGCTCATCACAACTTGCAGCTGGTGTTCAGTGCAGGTAAAGAGTAAAAGGGCCAGCTCCCAGAATAAATGAGACCTGGGGGGTTTTACTGGTGGACATTGTGCCTAGAGGAGGAGAGACCTGAAGTCTCTGTAGACAGCTTTGCAGAGGCCCACCCTTGGTGCCCTATGCCCTCCCATGCAGGGGGAGGGAGAGAGGATTCAGAAGTTATTTGAGTCCTAGGAGTAGGCCAAGGAGCGTCTACCCTGAGTTACTGGTTATATGGTGGAAGCCTGTAATTCCCTAGTGGAGTCAGTTAAATTCCTGATATGTGAGAGTGGGGTTAGGGGGAGACATATTGCCCATCCCTAAGGTTAAATTAATAATTTCAGCCTACTGCTTAAATCCAGCCCTGTGCCTATCATTCATTCAGTGAACGTCCTGATCAATTCGTATACACATTTGTAACATTAAGCACACAGCTAGTTTCATTGAGTTACGTACACGCTTAAGTGTTTGCAGGTCTGGGCCTCACACTGTAAGTTCTTTAGGGCAGAAACCTGTGTGTTTTTACAGTGTTTGGCACTATGAGGTCCTGACCCTGACTGGAGCCCATGGGTGCTATTACAGTACAGTACAACTAAATAATAAAAGACTGGTGGAGTTTGGTTGTGAACTGAAAAAACAAAATATAAATACTGATTTAAATAATCTGCTACAAGAACGTCCCCAGGGGTATCTGTTCCTTTTATTTAGTTAGGTAGAATCGTCTAGGATGCTAAGCAGCTGAAAAGTTAATCAATGAAGGATTTGTTTTATTTATTTAGCAATCTCATGTTCCAAATTAAAATTACGTGTGTTATGTTGGGTTTTTTAAAACCCACCAGTACCATCTGTGAATTGAATGGTGTCATTACACCAAAGTACTGCAATTAGAACAAGAGGGTAAAATAAATGCCAATGTTAAATACAGATGTGCCAAATATGATGGGTGATTCATATACAGTTTAAAATAAATTGACAGGCACGTGCAATGTGGAAACCGTCCAGGCTAAAGCACGGATAGAACTGGCTGGTGGATGTCATGCTTGTTCCATATAGAAAGCTTTGGAAAGAGCATTTTTAGCTGTAAAGAAACTTTAATCTTAAGAACAACAAGTTATTCATCTGAACCAACACTCCTGTTGTTCCTGTGTGTGGTGATAGATTTGAGTTCATAATAGAGCACACACAATTATTAAAATAATAGGTTGATCTACATCACTGTCATTATAGGTTTTGGGGAGGTTTTAGGCCCTGATTCAGCAAAAGCATCCACTTAACCTGGCTTTAAGCACACCCTTAAATGCTCTGCTGAACTGCAACCTTGGGATACGTCTACACTACCCACCGGATCGGCGGGTAGCTATCGATCTATCGGGGATCGATTTATTGCGTGTAGAGTATACGTGATAAATCGATCCCTGATTGCTCTCCCGTCGACTGCTGAACTCCAGCTCGGCGAGAGGCGGAAGCAAAGTCGACAGGGGAGCAGTGGCCATCGATCCTGCGCCGCGAGGATGTGAAGTAAGTGATTCTAAGTCGATCTAAGATACGTCAGCTTTAGCTACGCTATTCTCATAGCTGAAGTTGCGTATCTTAGATCGATCCCCCTCCCCAGTGTAGACCAGGCCTAAGTATCCCAGATCCTCTCTGCATGAAGATGCACACAGCACACCTCAGGAGAGTTCTCAAAAGCAGGTTTAATTCACTCTTGTTCTCCCCTGAGCTTGAGCCATCTAGGTGCTAGACTGCCTCCCACCTACCCCCACCGCCCCCCACACACATATTACCCCACGTTGGATCTTTAATCTATTCTGGGAAAGCAATAACTATATTTATATATTTTATATTGGGGGAACTATATATTTTTTTAAATTCCAATGTTTTATTTCAGCAAGATCCACTGACATTTTTAAATTGATCCTTTCTGCTTTTCCTCGGAATAATAAACTAGTATCCCCATAGTGAATGTCATTTCGGAGTCAACTCTCAGGCCCAGTCCACCTTTCCTGTCAGGCAAATAAATCTGAATTTGCACCCTACTTTTGCCTCCACCCGATCATTTCTGTTTCTGAAACCCTTGAATGTCTATTAATGGTGATGTTATTTTTTCCTTTAACGCTGATGCAAAATTTGACACCTGCCATAAGGTTTACAGGTACATTCTGTCCTGGCTGAGCTTCAACGCTGACATCATTGTTGCACTGTTATAATTTTCTCTGATAGGTGGAAGTCTACGCTGATGGCTGCTTGAAATAATTCCATATCAAGCCAAGTTCTTTCATCTTTCAGTTTGCTTTTTTCTGAATGCATAATAATAGTCACTGCTCTGCAGTCCAGTTTCAGAGAACTTTACTGGCAGAGAACTTCATTTGCTCTCCCCATTCCCCACTTTCTTCAAGGAAAGAATACATTGCTGGGACGTTAGGGGAGCATTGTGATGCATCAGCACCTCTCTTGGCAGTATTAACATCAATGGCAGTCATACTTGGGGCAGTAAAGTGGGATGGAGTCACGCACTCCAAGACTAGGTAGACACATGTTAGCCATGTTAGCTGTGAACAGTTGCCTCAGCGTGGAACTACCCCACAAACTTCAGAATGTGTCAAAGCTATGGTAGGCAGAGTTGCTGTTGCTGGCTTTGCTTCACATAGCTAAGATAAGGGCCTCTGTTTGTTGCTGTGGTACAAAAATTATAAACAACATACTGACATTTTTTAATATATCTTATATCTGTAACTATCCATATATATATATATAGAGAGAGAGAGAGAGACAGACAGACAGACAGACCCTGACCCTTGCTCTAGCTATGTATCTCTCTCTGGTGGTGGAAAGCTAACAGATCAGGAGCCAGGCACTGAGGAATCGCTGGGTGGCATCCGGGTGCTACAGTGACTCCTGTGCTCTCCCAGCCTCCTGTGCAAAGACATGTGTGTGAGGGAAAGGGTCAGTGGCGAGATCATATGCCCTGGCTAGAACAATGGCCTTTTGGGATCCTGAGCAATTGGGTATAAGTCAAAATGCCCCAAAGCTGCTCTAGTTTTTGCCAAGTACAAGACCACTTCTTGGCCAGTCTTAGTATCAGAGAAACATAAAAGTCATCTCTGTTCCCTACTTCCAGTCCCACATGAAGCACAATTTAGCTGGACCAGAGGATCAAACCCATACAAGCCATAT
Source organism: Trachemys scripta elegans (assembly GCF_013100865.1). Taxonomy (NCBI): domain Eukaryota; kingdom Metazoa; phylum Chordata; order Testudines; family Emydidae; genus Trachemys; species Trachemys scripta. The sequence goes on from NC_048298.1 coordinate 116,138,192, forward strand.
TAACATTTATTCATTCATTTTCTTAGTGCACCAAACAGCATCTCTTTCATGCTACATTCTGAACCTGAATGAATGTAAAATTGGATTAAATTAAACACAGCAAACCAGTTTATTAGATATTCCTTTTGCTTTTTTATCATCATCTTGCTTTTATGGCTTTTCTAAATCTAATACAGTCGCAAGGTCTAGTACTGATCTTTCTGTACTTTCTGTAGCACAGCAAATGCTGTAATAATATATAGTATCATTAATATAGTATAATGTAATATCCATTAGTACAATACAAAGTAATATTATGTGATTTTTATTAGCTCACATTAGTAAACATAGATTGCATTCAAAGCTGTTCCAGTTTTATTTTGAATATGCTTAGATAAGAAAGAATAGCCCAAAGTACAAAAGTCTATGCTTTTCTGACACTGAAAAAGTTAGCTGCTTGCATATCAGCTTATTTTAAAGGCTTTCCTCTTTCTGTCCTCTTTGAAAAGGTTAATAAAACTGGCTAAAGATGACCCCCATACACATACTTTATTAGGATTTTCAAAAGCCTTTGACAAGGTCTCATAACATAGGTGCATGAAATAAAATGATGGATAATGAGATGATAGAGAAATATCATGAAGAATTTAAAACCTAGTTGAACAGAGAATTTTACTTTAGTCATTTTCTGGTTCTCATATACTCCGGCAGTGGCTGTACAGTGCTCTTGTATTTGGGGTTCCAATGTTGTTAAGAAACGTTTACATTTTAAAATGTTTTAGCTAACAAAAAAAAAGAATTCATATTAACTTTAAAAAAAACACCACATAATTTTAACTGTATGCTACCTTGCAGTGTTCCATCCAACTTTGTGTCCTGCATATCAGAAATAATGGACCAGATTCTCAGCAGGAGTAAGATAGTGTAGCTCCACTGACTTCAATAGAGCAATGACACTTGACACCAGCTGAGAAACTGACCCAATAGCTCAAATAATGTGGCAAATATATGGTGAGATATCTAAAGACACAGAGAGACCCACAGAGAAAGAGTCTACATAAAAGATGTTATGCGATTCTTATCAATATGTTGGGTGAACATGTTTGCCCTTTAGACTATATATATTTCAATAAATAATAGTCTTTTCCAAGCGTGTTCATTTTGCTGACAGTATTGTACATGACAAGTTTTCATTTTGCCACAAACGATCACAGTGCTTCAGATGGTGTTTTATTTTACAGGAATTCACCGTCTCTGGTCTAATAAGCGACATTCTGCTTCAGTAACTGCTGGCAAAGCATAGCTCTCACATGGCTTTGTAATTTATTAAAACAAGAAGTAGGCCCTAATGCTGCAATCTTACATTTACCAAATCTTGAAAGTAGACAAGGCACATTTCATTTTCTTTGCTGTGAGTTTTTTCACCAAGCCGAGGAGTGAAAAAAGGCATGCACACACAAATCATACAGTTGCTGCTTAGATGGGCTATAGCTTCAGTGTGGAATTCAAGAGAACGACCACAATAAAAATATAGAACCCACAGGTAAATGGCATTTTAACTTTGGAAGAATTCACCTGCCTAAAAAACAAGGCTACAGGATAACATGTATGCACTGTAAAATTTTAGAAAATACCAGAACAAAACCATTAGAGTTCTTTTTTTGCCTATAGACACACAAGACTCGCAAAGAACAAACATCTCCTAGTAGTAATAGTAATTCACATTTACAGTATAATAGCAAATTTCATTCAATGATCTTAAAGCTTTTTATAAACATTAATTATCTCTTGCAGCACTCCTTGAGGTAGGCAGTAAAGTATTATTATGCCCATTTAAGAGATGGCAAAATGGAAAGACAGAGAGGTTAGGCGACCAGCCCAGGCTAATTCAATAAGTCAGATGTAAAAGCCAGGAATAGAACGCAAGACACTGAATATCCTACTCAAAATTCAAGATCAGAGTGACAAATTCCAATTTCACTAACACCAATGTACATCAAGTAACTCAACTGAAGTCAACCATATTATATTAGTAGAAAATGAAGTGAGAACAGTGTCAATCCCATTACCTTCCCTAGACTAGTCATTTTGTAGTGGTAGTATACAGAGGCCAGATCTACACCTCACATTTTTGCCAGGATAGCTAGGTCAGTCAGGGTGAGATCCCTGACCAATACAGCTGCACCAACAAAAGCCTCTAGCATAGATAATTATACTAGCAAAACTGCTCTTTTGTCAGTATAAACTGCATCCCCACTAGAAGTGCTTTACTGGTATGCTATAGCAGCAAAAAGCACTCTAGTGCAGATCTGGACAAAAATTTCTTCCAAGGCAGCAGGTAGCGTTAAGAATCTTATATTTTGATTTCTTTTAGTTTTCTAAGGATTTAAAACAAATATTTAACTTAGTGGGTTTGATCTAGCTGATGGGGAAAAAGCATTGTTAGATAAGTGCTGTACCATATTATTTTATTGCAATTTCTAAGGGGTTTTCAGTATGCAAGCATATGTGGGCTAAGCTGGCGTCCAGGACCTTGAACATACAAAAGGCTCTACAAGCAGCGACTCTTACTCTCACATGGAATCCAATGAAACCAAAGGGACTCTTCACTTGCAGATGCCTTTGCAGAACAGGGGCTCACTGAGCAACTATTTTCCTGTTGGCTAGAAGAGCCAGGCACATTAACAGCACTGTTGCAATTAATATCAAAGCACGCAACTGTGCTTAAGTAATTCTCCTAGCATGCACCTGTTCTTAAGTACGGTAATTCACCTGATGACAGAGATAGACAGAAGAGCAGTCTGTGAGCTATTAGACACAATTGTCTGGAACTGGGACTCTCGTACTGATCTCTAAACTCACTGGAATCTGTGTATGTGCTTACTTACAATTTAAGAATGTGTTAAGGAAACCCAACAGGCTGAATTTAAACGATTCTTCAATACAGACCACATGTCAGTGTATGCTGATAATACACTTAGGAAACTGAATAAAACTTTTTAAAAATAATTTAAAATTCCATAGAACTCTACTGAGATAAAACATAATAAAATGACAGACAATGTCACTGCAAGTCTATAGAGCAAACAGAGGCAAAACAATGTCAACGGATGTCTGTGTAGACAATGTTATGATTTGAGGAAAGGCAAAATGCTGTCAATGGAAGTCTATATGCAGTTGATGGCATTACCACAGTATGTGAATAAAGGCAAAATGATGTCAATGCAATACACAATATGCTCTAGACAGAATATATTTAGTCTGAATAGAAAATCTGTCATGTAAAATAGTTGCATTGATTCTCATCTTGCACAGTGATGTGTTGTCATTTGTTATGTTGTCTGTCTTTTTTGTTTAGATTTATCGCACATTCTAATATTTCTTCACATTAACACTTCCTTTACTTGCCATAGGTGAACCCACTAACATTGACCTTGTATGGAAGTTTCTTGGGTTTTGAAGCAGTCAACTTTTACGGACTTTGGGAAGTTTTTTGTTGTTTAAAAAACCCACATTCTCGGCCAAGCCTGACCCTGTTGAAAAGCCAATGGCAAAACTCCTATTACCTTTAATGGGACCAAGATTTGGACATCTTTCTTACTGCAATTTTCACAATGAAAATAAAATAAGTTAACACACACAAACACGTGCCTTGCAAAATACCAATCACCCTATCTCTGGACAAGTAATTTTTTTGACAGGCGAGTAGAATATCATTAGTTTTTTCATTATCGTCAATCATCACAGTAGAGGTGGATGACTAGATTTTGTGCTTAGACTTGTAACTATTTCATGACAATTTTGCAAGCCTGTAATACATAGTTATGCACACACACACACACACCCATGCATGCAGACTAGCCTGCCCTTTCAATGGACATGAGTATCAATGACAATGACTGTGATGCACTCATTTGCCTTTGGCAGGTACCAACTTTTAAATGCTATGATATTATTTGGTTTAATTCTTTCAACTGAAGAGACTGGCCAGTGATCAATCAATAGAGAGATGCTTGAACCGAATAATCAATTATCAGGGGACTCATATACCATCGTGACAGGCAAAATATAAGAACCAAAACAACATAAAACCGCTTATTCATAGATGTGCAGATTTTCATGCTTTTACGTGAATCATTGATTCCTTATTCAGATATTCAGCCTCTTAGTAAAACTGCTTATTTTTCAAAGTGGTAGAAAAATGGAATGTAGTAATTTAACTAAATTTAAAAACACTGTAAAGATAATAGACAGACCATATTAATAGATCACAAGAACCTATATATTTCCTGTGCCTCTGTAAAAATGGTGGCAATGCTAGACTGGCAGCATAGGGGCTTTGGCTACTTTCCTCATAACATTTAATCGCTAACATTCTAGTGTCAGCCTGTGATCCAACAAGCTCCAATAAAATTTAGCTGCTCATGAAAAGATCCATGGGGTCAGATCCTCAGCTGGTATAAATAGAGCTCATTGACTTCAATTGGGCTATGCCAATTTAGATCAGCTGAGAATTTGGTCTATTGCCTATTACAGATGTCAACATTAAACAATAACATTTTTAAAATCACCCACCTGATAAACATACTTACAGAAGCATTTGTGGCCAAAGTCCAACAAACAGAACTGGGGACCTCAAATAACTTTCATTTCTTTAAACAGGAGGCCTCATGCCTTACTTGACCAGCCCTTAGAAGATATTATTTTTCTTTGTATAACTATTGTTACTCCTGCAGCACCTAAAAGGGCACTTGAAACATCCAATATCAGATAAAAATGACATATGATTGAAAGTTCACCACTGAAATTTGGAATCTTACTTGTTGGGGGCCCTTAATGTACCAAGTGTCAAGAGTCTAGCTCCAGGGTTCTCAACAGGGCAATGCAATCCACAGAGCAAGTATCAGGAAGTTGCGCCACCCTGCCCGTCCCATATTGCAAAATTATAGAAAGAAACAGTATGGGACAAATACAGTTGTATACCATTGATTTCATTGGAGTTATTCTGATTTACATCGGTCCTGATTCTGATCTCAGTCCAACTGTCTTTATTTTTGTGAACCTCTGCATTTCCTGATTCTCACTGGAAGTGGAAACACCAGAACTGTCACAAGAAAGCAGACCCCAGCTATGCTCAAAAAGATTCCAATAACGCTCAGCAAGCACCTAGTTGAACATTCTGAGGCCAGGTGAACACTACGTACTTACATCGGTACAATTACGTTGCTCAAGGGTGTGAAAAATCCACACCCCTGAGCAATGTATTTATACCGACCCAACCCCCGGTGTAGACAGCGCTATGTTGCTGGGAAGGCTTCTCCCATCAATATAGTCCATCTCTGCGCGAGGCAGTAGCTAACTATGCAGATGGGAGAAGCTCTCCCATCGGTGTAGTAGCATCTGATTCAGGGCTGTATATGTACACAAATCCTATGTCACATCCATCACAAATACCTACTATCAGTAAGCAAGTAAAAATAAAAAATTTAAACTGTTTCACAATTGACGCTGCAGTGTAAGATGCTATTTTTATATCATTCATGTATTACATAAATTTAAATATTTCACTTTCTAAATATGTACAATTTTTCTATGTCCAGCATTATCTTTCACTATTACTGTTAAAAAACAAAGCAAATGAAATTTACAAAATTAATTTAAAATAACATCGAAGTTAAGATATAAACCATTCCTTTGTCTGCAGGTGCCATCTTTTGGATACAAATTAAAATCAAGATCTTGCAGCCCTGCCATCTTTAAAAATCTCACAACACTTTCAGTTTTTTAAGGGTAGGAGTGTTAAACCCTGTGTCCTAACTAACTGTAAATTAGACATTTACATTCTGCCTGAATTCCCTGTGAAGTTTCAGTTGAATAAAGTATTCTCCTTAGGCCTGGTCTACACTATGAGTTTAATTCGAATTTAGCAGTGTTAAATCGAATTAACTCTGCACCCATCCACACAACGAAGCCATTTTTTCTAAATAAAGGGCTCTTAAAATCGATTTCTGTACTCCTCCCCGACAAGCGGAGTAGCGCCGAAATCGATATTGTCATTTCGAATTAGGGTTAGTGTGGCCGCAATTCAATGGTATTGACCTCCGGGAGCTATCCCACAGTGTACCATTGTGACCGCTCTGGACAGCAATCTGAACTTGGATGCACTGTCCAGGTAGACAGGAAAAGCCCCGCGAACATTTGAATTTCACTTCCTGTTTGCCCAACACAGGAGAGCACAGGTGACCACAGAGAGCTCATCAGCACAGGTAACCATGCAGGCCGATAATCGAAAAAGAGCACCAGCATGGACCGTACTGGATCTGATCGCTATATGGGGAGAGGATTCAGTGCTAGCAGAACTTCGTTCGAAAAGACAAAATCCCAAAACGTTTGAAAAAATCTCCAAGGGTATGATGGAGAGAGGCCACCACAGGGACTCAGAGCAGTGCCACGTGAAAGTCAAGGAGCTCAGACAAGCCTATCAGAAAACAAAGGAGGCAAACAGTCGCTCCGGGTCAGAGCCGCAGACATGCCGCTTCTATGCTGACCTGCATGCAATTCTAGGGGGGGCCGCCACCACTACCCCACCTCTGACCGTGGATTCCGACGCGCGGGTAATCTCATCAGCCACACCTGAGGATTCTGTGGACGGGGAAGAGGAGGAGGAGGACGAGCTTGCGTAGAGCACACAGCACTCCGTTCTCCCCAACAGCCAGGATCTTTTTCTCAGCCTGACTGAAGTACCCTTCCAAGCAAGTATCCAAGACCATGACCCCATGGAAGGGACCTCAGGTGAGTTTACCTTTTAAAATATAAAACATGGTTTAAAAGCAAGCGTTTTTTAATGATTAATTGGCCCTGAGGACTTCGGATGCATTCGCGGCCAGTACAGCTACTGGAAAAGTCTGTTAACGTGTCTGGGGATGGAGCGGAAATCCTCCAGGGACATCTCCATGAAGCTCTCCTGGACGTACTCCAAAAGCCTTTGCAGAAGGTTTCTGGGCAGTGCAGCCTTATTCCGTCCTCCATGGTAGGACACTTGACCATGCCATGCTAGTAGCAAGTAATCTGATATCATTGCCTGACAAAGCCTGGCAGCGTATGGTCCCGGTGTTTGCTGGCATTCAAGCAACATTTTGTTCTTTATCTCTCTGTGTAATCCTCAGGAGAGTGATATTGCTCATGGTAACCTGGTTAAAATACGGGAAATTAATGAGACAGAGGTGGCCGTTCCTACTGGGCTGTTTGCCTGTGGCTGAAAAGAAATCCTTCCCTGTAGTAAGCAAAGCACGGGGGCGGGAGAGGGGATTGGCGCTGAGCTTTTCACGTGTGGCTAGCAGGGATCTTCCCTGATACCAGCCACGTGGTGGGGGGAGGGATAAAGCGGTCATCCCAGAGAATTGGATGGGGGGGGGTAGTTTGTTTTCTGCTGCTGAAGGTTAACAGGAAAACCGCAGCACTCAACGGGCTTTGCTTGGTATGTGGGAAAGAAGGGCGCAGAAGCCGAAAGACATTGCAGCAAAGCCATCTACAATGACCTGCACATTTCCCAGAGTAACTACCTTTGGTAGCAGCAGCTCAGTGATTGCTTTGGCTACTTGCATGACAGCAGCCCCCACAGTAGATATGCCTACTCCAAATTGATTCCCGACTTACCGGTAGCTGTCTGGAGTTGCAAGCTTCCACAGGGCTATCGCCACTCGCTTCTCAACTGTGAGGGCTGCTCTCATCCTGGTATTCTGGCACTTCAGGGCCGGGGAAAGCAAATCACGAAGTTCCATGAAAGTGCTCTTATGCATGCGAAAGTTTCGCAGCTACTGGGAATCGTCCCACACCTGCAACACTATGCGGTCCCACCAGTCTGTGCTTGTTTCCTGGGCCCAGAATCGGCATTCCACGGATAGAACCTGCCCCATTAACAACATGATCTCCAAAGCGCCGGGACCTGCGGTTTGAGAGAATTCTGTGTCCGTGTCCATGTCCTCATCACTCTCGTCGCCGCGCTGCCATCGCCACCTCCTCCTTGCCTCGTTTTTCTGGTCCTGGTTCAGCATAAACTGCACGATAATGTGCGAGGTGTTTACTATGTTCATGACTGCTGTCTTGAGCTGAGCGGGCTCCATGCTCGCCGTGGTATGGCGTCTGCTGTGTTCACTCAGGAAAAAAGGCGCGAAACGGTTGTCTGCCATTGCTTTCATGGAGGGAGGGGTGAGGCTGTACCCAGAACCACCTGCGACAATGTTTTTTGCCCCATCAGGCACTGGGATCTCAACCTAGAATTCCAATGGGCGGGGGAGACTGCGGGAACTATGGGATAGCTATGGGATAACTACCCACAGTGCAACGCTCCGGAAATTGACGCTAGCCCCGGTACATGGACGCACACCACCGAATTAATGTGCTTAGTGTGGCCGCATACATTCGACTTTATACAATCTGTTTCCAAAATTCAAATTCTGTAAATTTGGATTAATCCCGTAGTGTAGACATACCCTTAACTTTCTGTCCCAAACTGTCTGGAAGTTTGGTTGTGTCTTGTCTGCCATGTTAGAGTCCTAAGGAACTTCCATTTCAAGGGTAAATGAAGTATTTCATATATTTTGGTCCCCATTCTGAAAACTATACTCAGTCAAAATTCACCTCACCTTCAAGCTAAGGGTACTTTTTGGTCCTCCTTGGTCAGGATTAAGGATAAAATTAATCCCTACGCAGAGGGTAAACACAAGACCTATGCAACATTTACATCATTTAAACCCTATTTTTAGGATATAAATAAGACGTAGGTTTACTACCTCTGTAGAGGGGCAAATTTCCCCTGAAACTCATAATTTGTAATGGATTCCTAAGATTTAAGATACAATCATTTAAATTATCAGCCAAGGTAAGCATGGAACTCCTTATCTTAACCCGTTTAATTCAGCCTGATTGTGCCTGGACACTGTAGCATCGCCGTTCTCTGTCAGATTTCATGAGTACCGTGATGTAATGTAAAAAGGGATATGCTTTGAGACCTGGGCACAAAATTTGAGTGTCAGCTCAAATTTTTCTTGCTTTTGCTGCTTTGCATTTCAACCTTTACATTATTTTAGCACAGCGTTTCCATGCTTAATTTGCTTCTCATCTGGATAATGGTAATGGGCTGTTACTGACTAGCATTTCCAGTTCAGTGCTATGCACATTGGGCAGTATTCAAAAACATTCCTCTTCTGCCAGCTGACACTGGTAGAGATTTTGAGGCATGAGGCCAGATTCATCAAAAGGATAATAGGCAGATATATTTTTTGTTTGTTTTTTGAATTTTAATAACCCAACTGCATTCCTACTCATTGTTTACCTATTTTTGAGTTTTATCAAATAGCTATAGTGACAACTACCCAATTCCTGTATTTACAGAAAACTGGCACAACACAAGAAAACAGAACAATTCCATTTTTATGAAGCACGAGCAAAGGAAATGTCAATACAGAGAACTAATATGTGGGAATTCTATAGTAAAACGTATATATAAATATATATCCAGCCTATATCCCTTTGATATACAACAACACACTAAGTTACTTTGTAATTCCTCCTGCCAATGCTGACATACATTTTACAGTTAATCTCAGTGCAGTATTCAGGTCTGTCGCATCTTACGTGCATTTAACATGCGCGAGATCAGCTTTACGCGGTCGACAAAAACAAAAAACAAAAAAAACAAAAAAAAAGAAAAATAACAATTTTAATACTGTACCTGTAGTGCAGGCGATTCCGTGCACCATTGAACTCAATGTAATTTTGACTATATGTGGTTTTCGCTTTATGCGCTAACCGCGGAACGGAACCCCCGCATAAGATGAGACTCGCCTGTATCTCCTCTTGGCGAATGCTTGAAAACGTTATAGGACCTGCTCCTGCTCCTACTGAAGCCAGATGGGAAACAGACATACAGTACATCCCAGGTTAGGCAACAACAGGAATATGCATGTATAACAGTAACAGAGGAGACCCTCTGCCAGGTTCATAGCAGTCCAGAAGGAATCCCCTGTACTCACAGGGCCAGAGGGCGGCACAAGAAAAGAGTCACAGTCAAAAGAGACAGACACTCCATCAGTACACACCAATAGTCTTTCCCTACAAACTCCCTAGCAAAAAAACCACATCGACTTCAATGAGACTAGGACAAGGTCCATTAAGAAGGCAGGGATAAATTGTTCTCTATAACAAGGTCAGAGCAGGAAGCGGTATGTAATATCATGGTTGTGTAGAAATGTACTCAGACCAAAGCTCTGATCCCCACGCCCTTTGAGTCTGGTGGTAGCTTGTTCTTCTTGTCCAAGCCCAGAAGCTCAGTTTGGGCGGAACCAAAAGCTCAGGTCTGAACTTCCCTGAACATTGGGAGTTTTGAACCAGATTGGAACTTTGCACTTAGCCCTTATCTCTGCAAAAGGTCTCACACTGGGACACAGTGAAGCAATTTTATCTCCAAAGGTGGGCGAGGGAGACAAACATCTCCCCCACACCTAGTGTCATGAAACATCCAGGAGGCTCCCAGCAACACAAGTTCCATCCTCCAAATTCCATACCCCTCATTTCTGCTTCATGCCTCGCCACCACCAGCAATATTCCTCATCTCCCCCGAGCCCCATCTTCTCCCCGAAATGTCCCTCTTTGCAGCTCTCCCCCCACACACACATCCACCCCACTTCCTTCTTGTCCTATCCCAGCTTCTCCACACCCCAGATCTCTCCTTCCCAAAAGTCCCACCTTCCTTTGTAAGAACCCTCAAAACAATCACTCCATCCCTGACCCCAAAGTGCTCCTCGGTACCCCTGCGCCCCCCTCGCTGAGCAGTAATTGTACCCATCCCGCCAATCTCCCTGCAGGTGCCTCTCACCCCAACCCCACACAGGATCAACCCCTGGCCAAGGTTCCCCCTGTTCTTCCCAGGGCTCCTTCCCTTCCCACCCCACCAACTCCACCTCACCCCCGGCTTGCTCAGTCACCCAGTGTCTGCCCCTGCTGTACCTGTCTCCCAAAGCGGTGGAGGAAGCAACTGCTGCTGCTCATGGGTCGGAGATCAGCGGCTGCCTATAACCGGCTCAGGGCCCTGCTTGCCCGGCCAAGTTCCTGCCTCCCTCAAACTCAGACCTTCTGGGCCAGCGGGGCAGGCTGGGGGCTGGGGCTGCAGAAGGGAGACCCAGCCGCCTGCCCAGCAACCGGACAGAGCAGTCCCTGCTGGCAGGAGGCTGCCGTGGGAGGCTTGCAGAGGGAGGAGGTTTGGCTGAGTGCTCCTAACCAATCACCATCCTAGCCAGGCCAAACCTGGGGGATACAGGAGGCGGACATTGTTGGCTACCCCAAGCTAAAAATTGAGGGACTGTCCTCTCCTTCCTGTCCCGCTCTAGAACTGACCCTGTGCTGCTGGGACACTGAGCAGTGCCGCTCAATCCACTTCTCAGCCAGGCACCGGCTCCTGCTGTTCATTCCGGCTTCAGATGCCACCTCACCAGCCAAGTAGAAGGGGAAGCAGCACTCTCCCAGTCCTGCTGAGAGGTACCAGAGCGCTGTTACTTTAATCCCCTGTTTTTCCATGATAGTAGCTAGGATGCTGCCTAAATTCTATCTGTTTAGAAAAGGGAATCATTGTGATATATCGTCTAACACACAACTGTACTGTAGGCAAAGGTTGACTTTTATTGGAGACACTTTAGTAGTGCACAATAATTTAGGGCAGGGAGTAATGAGTATAGGATCTGGCCAAGTTGCTGGGGAAATTTAGGTAGGGAGAACACAATAATCCAAAGTGGAATTGGCTAGGGCTCTGGGGCTAACTCTGCCTCTACCTTTGCCAAAAAAAAAAGTGACATAGGATCTTTAATGACCCCAGATAGTCAGGGCCTGGTTTTATGTCTCAGCTGAATGATGTCACTTCCAACAGCACAGTGTCCCCTACCTCCATTTTGTGACACTTGTTCAGAACACCTACAAGGAATAATGGCACCATTAAATCACCATGAGCAAATTCTGCAACATTTGGATTTTATTTGCAAGGGTTACAAGCCCGTTCACCCTTATTTGATTATAGGATCTTTTCTGCTTACAGGGAGACTCTTCACAGATGGGGAGGAAGGAGAGTCTTGTGCTTAAGACTCTGGTGAGAAACCTGGGTTCAATGCCTGGCTCTGTCACAAACTCTCTATGTCACTGATCCCTCTCTGCCTCTGAAACTGTGCGGGTGGAGCAATATAGGCATCTAGATAGTTGTACAGCTAGATTGTAAGCTCTTTAGGGTAGGAGGAACTGTCTTTTTGTTATGTGTTTGTACAATGCCTATCCACAGCCCCTTTATCCATGACTGGGATGCTTACGTGCTACTGCAATACAAAAAAATTTAATAATAGAGATTGGGTCATCCAATGACTTAGCGTCTGAGTTACTATACTCTGCCCTGGTTCCCTAAAGGCAAAATGAGAGGTAAGCATGAAAATGTAGCTTCTCCAGATTCTTCCATGTTCCAAATAAGGATACAAAAATGATGTCCTACATGAACGGATCTCCGAAAGACTGCTTGGCCTGGTGAAAACCCAGAATTTTTAGCTCACAGCACCACAAACGTGGTTTCTACTTTCTTGAAATTTGTTGAAATGAAGGCCCTGTCAGGCAGAAAAGATATTCCGCCCCTTAGGTGGAGTATGTGAAGTGCACAAGCCACCTCAGTTGATGAGACATCAGTTGTGTCATATTCTTTTCTCTTCACTGACATGCATGCAACATGCCACAAAATGCTCCAGTCCCTTTTGGAAGCTAACCTACTGGTGACAATAAACATAACTGGACAGCTAGAGGGTCCATCAATGGAGTTACATGAACTTTGACTTATGTGTGATATAGAACATTTTTTGGAAACAGTGTCTGAAATAATCTGCTGTGAAACAATCTTTTGGATTAACTATTCTGACTTTGGTATTCTAGCACAAACAGATGATTGTCCCTGTTAGAATTAGATTGCTGTTCTGTGTATTCTCATTGGGAGGGAAACCATAGGAGCAAAATCTGTTTGCCAGTAGTAGCAAGTTACCTTGAACTAAGAATAGACTGCAGAATAATCATGTAATGGTAGAAGGCAGGAAACCCAGGAACTAATACAGCTGCTGACTATGACTTGTTGTGTGACCTTGGGCAAGTTACATAACCCTCTGTGTCTCAGTTTTGCCATCTGTAAAATGGGGTTCATGCTTTTGCTTACCATAATATCTCAGTGGTTTAATCAATACATTTGAAAGCACTTTGAGATCCTCGAGTCAAATGTGTTTAAACAAGTGCAAAATTATTAATTATTCTGAAAATAACCTAGCCCTAGATATGGGATTAGCTGTTTGATAGCTGAACATGAAGAGTTGGAAGCTGGATTTCACATGCTATCCCACAGCCAGAGCCAAAACACCCAGATGCAAGGGGAAGGCATATGACCATTTACACAGGGGTGGGAGAACTTGTTTTGCCTAATTTGGAACTCACTTGAATACTGTGGATTCAAAAGTCTGAATCAAACTTAAACAGAATATGAACCTAATAATCTTTAGGATAGGTTGGCAGAGGGGGAGAGGGAAGGACAGAGGAGACAGAAAAATTCCAATGAAGCAATTGGCAAATTATGCAGAATGCTGCAATAATTTCTTACGTGTTTTTTGTTTGTTGGTTGGGTTTTATTGTTGTTGTTGTTTTGTAATTGACTCACTCTTAAAAAGAAAAAAAGTTACAGGGTTTATGAACTTGAAGTAGGTTTGTGGAATGCAAATAGTTCCAGGGGTTCACAAAACCTCTTTCTCCATGAGGCTTATTCCCTAATTCAAACTGAGTTGTTTGGCCCCACTTGTGTCCAGAGATGCAAGCACAGAGAATATATCCCTCCACTGATCTCTCTACAATGAGGAGCTGACCTCAATGGAATGAGAAGCTGACCCACAGTGAAGCTTTTTGTGTTGTTTTTTAAGAAAAGAAATGACTTCATAATAAAAGGCTTTGATTGTGCTTTAAGAAACACAAATCCTTTAATAAGCCCTTTGAAAAATAATTGTGGAAGCATTTTAGTTGTTTTAGTTAATTATCCTTTTTTGCTCTCAGATCCTAATGTGGTGATGTCTGTTTCACTTTTAGGGAAATGCTAAATGGATAGAACATGACTAATAAATCACGTTATAAAAGGGAGCAGCCTCAGAAGCAAAGCCGGCCAAGCTATTTTAACCTCTGCCATGTATACACAGTAGTTTTTGGCAACCAATTTGTCTCTCTTCAGATATGGCTGTTTCTCTGACCAAACATTACTAGCTGTTGTTTTCTTTTACTCTACATACGGCATATCCAGTGCCTCATGGAAAACTTTGAAAAATTTTCTAGTTAGAGAAAACTCTGTCTCTGTGCAAATAAAGAAATCTTTCTTTCTTTCTGGGTTTTTTAATTGACAAAAGACTTTTTCCCCCCAAACGTGCTGTAGGACTGATTCTCACATTACGGCCCCTTTCACCACTGGCAGTGTCAGTTATATCCAGCTTAAGGTCCCTCTACTCCACGGGTGGCCAACCTGTGGCTCTTCAGAGGTTAATATGCAGCTCCTTGCATAGGTGCTGACTCTGGGGCTGGAACTACAGACACCAACTTTCCAATGTGCCAGGAAGTACTCACTGCTCAACCCCCTGCTCCGCCCCAGGCCCTGCCCCCGAATGTGCTGTGCCCTACCCCCTACCCACCAGAGCCTCCTGCGCATGCAAAGGGAGGCATGAGGGGGGAGAGGGAGGTGCTCGGGACTGGAGGTGGAGCTGATGGGGAGCTGTTGATGTATTACTGTGGCTCTTCGCCAATGTACATTGGTAAACTCTGGCTCCTTTTCAGGCTCAGGTTGGCCACCCCTGCTCTACTCTGTCAGAGCAATGTAAAGGGGCATTTGCATAAATGGGAACGAGATACTCACCTTTCAAGTCTCAGTGGCACCCTGATCCCCCACCTGATCCTAAAATCCTGTCTGTAACATCTTTAATTTTAGGCAGCCCACGTAACCATATGTTCCCTTCACTGTTTTCCTTGCCCCTCCCTCCCTGCCTCCATTTGTTTGTTACACCCACTTGTTGCAACTTGTCTTAATTTAGGCCCAAATCCTGCAGACAGTTTTGCACATGCATAACTCATGTGAGTTGTTCCATTAACTGGGACTGCCCACAACTGGGACTGCCCACAAGTGTTTGCAGAACTGGGGTCTTTGACTATATATCTTTGGGACAAGCCTCATACATGAAGTTTACAATTAAAATGGTGTTCACAAAACAAAATGAAGTTTACAATTTGACCCCAACATACCTGTCAATCTGTCACATCCTGTGCAACCTTAATTTCTCTCCTTCATCTTCTAGCACTGCAACCTCCTCTCTCCTTATCTCCCACAACTCATTTCTTACCCTTCCACATTCCAGTCAGGTCACTTACTACTGCTCCTCCTTGATGCCTGGGCAGTTGTAGGGGGGTATTGAGAGCACAGGAAAGACAGTCTACTTGCTTTCCATTCCAGGGTCCTGCACCACAGTGACCCTGGCTGCTAGGAGGAGCAATTTGTCTTAAGCATGTTCAGTATAGATGAAATCTTTAGAAAATTTAACTGCCAAACTCTAACAAGTCTCTATTGAGTGTCTGAAAACTGAGATTTTTAAGAGGCTTATAACTTGGCCTGAATTGGGCAAATTTTCACCACAGGTGGCAGACAGCACATCCAAGGCAACACCAGTGGACTTCGTACCAGATTGCAAGCATGGACATGGTAGAGCTTTTCAACAAAATGGTTGTAAGAATGTTTTTAATATGGGCAAAACAAGGTATTTTTCTGTAATCTTATTCTCAAAAATGTCTGAACCATTCTAGTAGAATCTTTCCAGAAAAATTCAGCCACAGACACCTGCCATGGAAATTTTAGCCCAAATGGTTTAAGTTTGGCAACGTTATAAGCTATAAGCAACTGAAAACAAGATCTTACGAAGGGAAATGTTAGGCAACTTTAACTACAGGTGGCACAGCTTGGTTTGCTTATAATAAACCAACCTTCCCTCCCCCCAGATATTGGACAATGCTTCAAGAGAAGCAGAGGGACAGGGTTATAAATGATGAAAAGAAGGGAGGGTAGGTTACTGGAACAGGTGTGTTTTAAGGAGAGTTTTTGGAGAGGCCACAGTGAGAAGGACACAAGATGGCCAAAGTCCTGAAGATTGTTTAATGTATCGGGGGCCACATGACTAAAGGAATGTAAATGAGAGGTAGGGAGTATTGGAGAGCATTGTGGGAAGGAAGGTATTAGGAAGAAATAAGAACAAAGATGTATAGTAGGTAAGGATAAAAGAGTATCACAGTTAGGTGTTTGGCAGTTCGGATATGACAAATAGAAGATCATTTGACTTCAGATGAGCATTCAGTAGATGAGATGCTCAGATGTTGTGGTGATGGGGACCATATAAGAACCTAGACAGATAGATATATTAAAGAACCCCTAAGAAAGAGCGATCCTCTTTTAATGCAAGAGAAAAACAAGGAAGGGGAAACATAGCTACAGTTCACAGATTTCTACATAAAATCTTTCCCAAAGTTTCACATGGGGACATCAGTAGAAGTAGTGAGTAGTCCTTACTCCTGTAGATAGTTCCACCAACTTCAATGGGACTCTGGGGCGTAGAATACGTCTCAGTGTGAGCAAGGATGGTCTGGCCACAAGTTAGTTGATTCCTTACCAAGGTGCCCAGATCCTACATTCCTTGACTTTGTTTGGGAATTTGGGTGCACAAATGATCAGCAACCAGGGCCAATGAAAACTTGCAAGCCACCATTCCCTCTTCAAAAGAGCCCAATCCTACAAACCTTACATGAGTAGTGCCATTGATTTAGAGGAGCTAGGTTTAGTCATGTGAGTAAAGGATGCAAGATCAAGCCCTAGTTTTTAATTGTTTTGAGACTATAAGGGCCCTGCCCCTGATCCTAATCCTATTGGAGTCAATGGAAACTACAACTGACTTCAGTGCAGGATCAGTTCTTAACTCTTCCATGCCTGCCCTACCTCCGCGTAGAAAGAAAAGTGCACAGGTGTTCAGAATTACATGTCACTTCTGAAAAGCATTTATTTTTATTTCATTTCCCTATTAGAATCCTATTTCTTTGGGAACTGCTCTGAAATCTGTCATTACGGTGATTGGGACAGCTTGACAAGGCCTGTTGCCATGGAAAAGCTTTGTGATATTATATAAATATATTCCGAGGTCAGAAGTTCCCATGTATTTCTTGGACACAGATGCTAAGGGGCAAAAAGTGACTAAACATTAAAAAAGAATAGCATAATAATAAAAACAACAATGGCTAGCAATATGTCTGTCCAGTAAACAAAGTATTTCCCAAAGCATTTAATTTATGCTGTAACAATCCTTTTACCAATACAAGTTCAGTTATTGTCAAGATCCCCTCTTACCCTTAAAAATATTCTTATTACCAGTCATCTTGCAATATTAATGGTTCCACTATTAATAGACTAAAAGACAAGGGAGCTGTTATTCTTGCTCTCTATCTGTTATTCCATTAGGTAAGGCTGGCAGTCTCTGACTGCTAGCAGCAATATAATGAACCATGTGCTTAAACCACAGGGTATATACTAAGTAAAACTCATCCTCACATGTTGTTTTTGGTGAAAATTATGACTAGACAGGAAGAGCGACAACAACATCATGCAAAAAAAAAAAAAGGGTAAGAGGAAGCCAAATATAGGTTAGTATCCAGAATAACAATATTTTTTTTGACTCAGTTGGAGATTCATAGATTCATAGATTCATAGATTATAGGACTGGAAGGGACCTCGAGAGGTCATCGAGTCCAGTCCCCTGCCCGCATGGCAGGACCAAATACTGCCTAGACCATCTCTAATAGACATTTATCTAACCTACTCTTAAATATCTCCAGAGACGGAGATTCCACCACCTCCCCAGGCAATTTGTTCCAGTGTTTAACCACCCTGACAGTTAGGAACTTTTTCCTAATGTCCAATCTAGACCTCCCTTGCTGCAGTTTAAACCCATTGTTTCTGGTTCTATCCTTAGAGGCTAAGGTGAACAAGTTCTCTCCCTCCTCCTTATGACACCCTTTTATATACCTGAAAACTGCTATCATGTCCCCTCTCAGTCTTCTCTTTTCCAAACTAAACAAACCCAATTCTTTCAGCCTTCCTTCATAGGTCATGTTCTCAAGATGTTCTCAAGAGATGGAGAAGTGTCAGTGAAATGATGTGGAAAGTCATCTGAGAATGTCTTTGTAATCTGTCTCCCTTCATGACTGATGCCCTTTATTTTATTTCCAACTGTACCTTCTATTTGACACACACACACGCATGCACACACACACAAATGCAGTCTTGTTATCCACCTCTGGCTATAAAACAGCATCACACATTCACTGTGTAATGAGAACAGCCAGTTTCTTAAGCACGGGCAAATTCGTGGTACTCTTAAAAGCCAACACGGACACAGGCATCCGTTGCTTCATGCCGGCAATGGGTATGAGAAAAGTCTGTTCTTTCTTACTCTCTTTCTCTGTTGCCTGCATTTGATGGAAGTTTCACAAGCATCTTTTTAAAGAAAACCTTCTTCTCGGTGTATACGTACAAAAAGCTTAAAACAACTAGTTCTCCTCACCCACAGCTCTTGGCTACTGCTTTCACAACTGATTCGCCAGGTGAGAAAACAGCCAGTAGAGGACGCTCTTCTGCAGAAGCATTAGCCAGAAACTGTAGCTCCCAACTGTAGTTTCTTGGCTTCCTTCATCTTCTCTCAAGGGGAAAATGGTTGGCAAAAAAGAACAAAACAGTGTAAAAAAAGAATTAGCTGAAACTCCTCCAATTCCCAAACTTTTTATGTGCTTGGATCCCCAAACCTTTATTGGTTGGATAATAACCCCTCTTTCCCATACTCATTTTTATCCTTTTTCCTAATTCCTACAGTGGCTGTAGCTCCCATGTGTCTTTCTTTCCACTTAGTTATCTTGAATTCAATTATTGAGGTATCCCTCTTGTAATCTTCAAATAGCAAAACGCACACGTGTGGTCGGTATAATACTTTACCTGATGAAAATGTCATCTACAGCCATCACATCTATTAGTAAGCAAGGAAAATGGGGACAAACTACAATTTTCTAGGTATAAAAAAACCTGAATAAGGTTGGGTTCACTTTCAACGTTTCAAAGTTTTGTGAATCCAAATTTGACCTCAGTCTTCACCTCAACATAATGATGGTTTCATCATGGCACCACTGCAGAAGAGCCTGCCCTCAGTGTGGTATCCTGTCTCTGAAGACTGGGTGGCAAAAGAATGCCAGCTGTCTAGAGAAACAATCAGTCCCAATTTAATACAAGCTTGAATTGCTACTTAGAACTTAATCAGATCTACAAAACAAGCCAAGTTTGAAAAAAGTCCATACAACTGTTGTTGCCTTATGCACCCAAACTATTTATGATTGGAACATATGGGCCCATGTATTAATTATGATCTTATAAAAAACCTGCAAGACTCAAAACTGAACACATTCAGCTGAAACATTAAAAAAAAAGTCACCTTTGAGAGAAAAGCCAGCATGGAAAATGTCAGCTCCCTTGAAAAAGTTATGAGCAAATGAAAAGGGGAGGGTGGATTATAATAGCAGCAGCATTTCAACCTTACCTATTGCAGTCACTTTCCTTTCCTGCTATGACAAATAGAAAAAAAGATTGGGGCCCATAACCAGGAGCCTACCAAGTGAACTATAGACACCACTACATTGTGAAGAGAGATGAGATCACAATTTCATTTCACACAAGTCACGGATCAGATGGTGCCAATCTGGTCCCTGACTCAGATAGTCATCCTTAAGTGCTGTCTTGAATAGGGATGGATTTAGGCTAGTGCTTTCGTGAATGGGGGCTCTGGGTTAAGTCAGTGACTTACAGAAATGAAAGCTCTGTATCCCATTACCAATCTCTATAGCAGGGGTGGGCAAACTTTTTGGCCCGAGGGCCACATTGGGGTTGCAAAACTGTATGAAGAGCCGGGTAGGGAAGTCTGTGCCTCCCCAAACAAGCTTGCCCCCACCCCCTATCGACCTCCTCCCACTTCCAGCCCCCTGACTTCCCCCCTCAGAACCTCCAGCCCATCCAACCCCCCTGCTTCTTGTCCCCTAACCACGCCTTCTGAGGACCCCCTGTCCCTAACCGCCCCCCCGGGGCCCCACCCCCTATCCAACCCCCCCCTGCTCCCTGTCCCCTGACCCCTATCCACACCCCCGCCCCCTGAAAGGCCCCCCGGGACCACATGCCTAACCAACTCCCCCGTTCCCTGACCACCACCCCGAACCTCCGCCCCAACCAACCGTCCCCTGTTCCCTGCCCCTTATCCAACCCCCCCCCCCCCCTGTCCCCCGCCTGCCCCCTGGAGCCCACCCCCCCTTATCCAACCCCCCGGCCCCAGCCCCCTTACCATGCCGCTCAGCACAGCATGTCTGGCAGCCGCGCCACCCGGCCAGAGCTAGATACGCTGCCGCTCTGCTCAGCAGGAGCACACCGATCCGTTGCCCAGAGCACTGCCTGTACAGTGCCATGGCTGTGGGTGAGGGGGGGACAGCAGGGGAGGGGCTGGGGGCTAGCCTCCCCGGCCGGGAGCACAAGGGCCGAGCAGGATGGTCCCGTGGGCCGGATGTGGCCTGCGGGCTGTAGTTTGCCCACCTCTGCTCTATAGCCTTCCATTTTTTCCCCAGCGTTCACAATAGTAATAATACTAATGCGAACTAATGTAGCATGTTCCATCCATAGATATCAAAGGCCATATAAAGGTACACAAATATAATTATCCCTATTTTTATAAATGGTGAAACTGAGGCACAGAGAAGTGAAGCTCCCTGGCCAATATATTAAGTCACTAGTAGGGTCGGAACTAAGGTCTCCTGGCTCTAAGTCCTGTAACCCATCTACTGGACCATGTTTCTTGGTCCACAGTGCCAAAGTATTATTATGGAACACATTCTGCAATGGAGATAAAAAAAGCAATAATTTATCTTTAAGCTGGGGACCCTGAAAGCTTTTAAGGGAAAGATTCTAAATAAGGAACCAAAAAGTGTCCCTGTTTCTGGCCATAACTGTAAACTGAAAATAAGCACTTATGCAACCTAGCCCAAATATTTAGTTAAAGAATGGGTTTATAACTAAGGATATCTTAAAATGTGTTTGAATTATTATATACACTACTTAAATAGTTAAACTGTCAGCTTAGGCTTTTGTATATCTACCTCATTAGATTGGCTCAAGGGCCCTGCGGTAGGTGAATCTGCATTTTAAAATTTTGTATTTTTCCATGCTTTATGCATCCTGTAAAATACCTTGAGAACTTTATGAGGGATGTTGCATTAAAATGTGTTATTATAAATATGATTTAAATATCTGAAACATTACAGAGTGATTATTGTTCAATAAGGCAGCACACATAAAAGGGTTATCTGTATGCTGTGCTTAGGCTTCCACAATATAATGTAATGAATTGTTCAATATAGTTTGTATGCTATTTGTCTCTGTTTCTTCTCACACTCCAGAGATGCCTCATATGCAGTCCTCTAACAAGGCTATCATAAATTGCCGAACAATAAACAGCCCTTGAGATTTTTAGATAGTATGTGGGTAGCATGTAATCCATCTTGAGGAACTTGATTTAGTGCCACAAAGGAACATCCTTGACAATGCTCAACATTGTTTTAAACTGCTGCTAAATCAATTACTGTATTTGGGAAATGGAATGCTTCTTCCGCTCTCTGTTCCATTCTGGTGGCCTGGCTTGCTGTTCTGTTGGAGTGGAGATTTAGAGAGCCACTCTGTGGAGGCACTGGGGCTCCTTGGAAATCATTCAAGATAACCCAGCATGAAAGAATGGATAAGCAAAGCCTCCCCAAATCTGTATTCATCTGCAAAACTGAAACAGTTTTTGTTTGCCGGGATAGTCTCAGTGGTGCCTAGTGAAGAAGGAATTAGACAAAAGAAAATCATTGTGTCTTTGAAATATATGCTATTTGAGGGAACAACAACAATAAATGATTAATAACTCTTAGAACTTAGGGAGCTTTTCATCTTCAAAGCACGTTACATACATTCATTAATGAATCCTCACAGCATCTCTGTGAATGGGTCAGCACTATTATCCCCATTTTATAGATGAGGCACAGAGGTTATATGAGTTGCCTAAGGCCATGGAGGGAGTCAGTGGACCAAGGATGAAAGGTCCTTAGAATACAATGATGACACAAAAATTGCAAGGAACCCTGCTCATTTATATTCCTTGAAGGCACTTCTGGGGACAACTCTGGGAAGGATTGTGTCTCAGTGAGGCAAACTTCCTGTTGGAGCTCCAAGCAGTGCACATGATGCTCCAACTATTAGGATGTAGTAGAGTGCTCCCCTCTTCACAGCTGGCCAGCTCTTAAGGTTGCCATGGGGCAGCAGTGAAGAGGAAGGGAAGAATTCATCCCCTTTGTGGTGGCTAGCAGAGAGGACAGGCCCTTGTGAGTAGAGAACTGGTTAGAATACAAAGCTCTTTGCATCTTGGATTCCACTTGTACCCATCTGAGGACTAGTCACAATCTAGCCTTTCACGTTTACAGACATGAAGGAATTTTCTTATGCAGTACTTTTCTGTACCCTACGAGATCTCAGTATTACTCAGAGAGTAAATCTGAGGAGGTCCTGACAATTAGAACAATTTAGTGTTTCAGGTACTGCAACGTCCTCAGCAGTTTCATCCTCTATAGGCGGGTCTAATTAATTCTTGTTTGAAAAGAAGGGTAAAAGGTCCACAGCCACTGGCAGCTCACACAGTACTGCGAAAGTCTCCTCCTCCATCATGAACATGCGCCCACGCATTTTGTACTTACTCAGGCATTCAGTGGCTGCCCTTAAAATAGATTCTATTGAGCCTTCATTGACCGCCTCTGGTAGCCCTGTCACCAGAAAACAGTTCTTAGGGTCAATATTCATCCCCTGGCACCAATCCTCTAACAGGTGTACAGCCATTATACAAACTGCAATTTCCCACAAATTTCCCCAGGGAGGCTGGGGAGAGGTGCAGCAAGTGGCTAGCAGTGCAGCTGGCAGAGAGGCGCGACCAGCAGAGAAGCTGGTGGAGAGGGCCAGAGCAGAGCCCTGCAGAGGCGCGGCAATCGGCCGTTGGGGCGACGAGCAAGTGCCTGAGCAGTGTAGTGTGTAAGGTGCCTCCTTACCTCCTGCCCCGGCCTTCCACACAGGGTGGGAGGTAAACTCTGAGGATGAACCTTGTAACTCTGGAGCTGCACTGGCCCAGGACAGCAACTGTGAGTGGGAAACAGAGAAGGGATGGGCATGTTAAAGGGACTTTTGGGTTGCTGGACTTAAGACCCTGAGAGGAAAAGGACACTGCTCAACTTACTTGGGGGTGGGTCTTTTGCCCTAGTTATGGTGTTTTTACCCAAATTAATGCTGAGTTAATTCCCTCCTTTTATTAAAAGTTTTTGCTACACTCAGACTCTGTGCTTGTGAGAGGGGAAGTATTGCCTCTTAGAGGTGCCTGGGAGAGGTGTGTAATTGTCCCAGGTCACTGGCTGGGGGCTTGAGCTGGTTTTGTGTTGTATTGTTGAAAAGGAACCCCTAGATACTGAACCTGGCCCTCGTTGCTGCTGGCTCCACCTGGAAGAAGGGTTACGGAAGTATCAGATCATTTGGATCAGCTTCACTCTACAGCAATACTTGGCATCACCAAAGTGGACCAAACCCAGCAGGGTTCAGTTAGTAAGGATTACATGAACCAGACTCTGCTGGGTTCATTTGTAGGGACTGACACTTTATCAGTCATGCTGATTCATTTGGAAGTTCAGAATCCATAGAAATGAGTTCTGTAGAATTTGAGTCTCCAGCTAAGGTGAAGTCCTGGAACTCTGTAAAAAGCAACAGAGGGTCCTGTGGCACCTTTAAGACTAACAGAAGTATTGGGAGCATAAGCTTTCATGGGTAAGAACCTCACTTCTTCAGATGCAAGTAATGGAAATCTCCAGAGGCAGGTATAAATCAGTATGGAGATAACGAGGTTAGTTCAATCAGGGAGGGTGAGGTGCTCTGCTAACAGTAGAGGTGTGAACACCAAGGGAGGAGAAACTGCTTCTGTAGTTGGCTAGCCATTCACAGTCTTTGTTTAATCCTGATCTGATGGTGTCAAATTTGCAAATGAACTGGAGCTCAGCAGTTTCTCTTTGGAGTCTGGTCCTGAAGTTTTTTTGCTGTAAGATGGCTACCTTAACATCTGCTATTGTGTGGCCAGGGAGGTTGAAGTGTTCTCCTACAGGTTTTTGTATATTGCCATTCCTGTAAGATGGCTACCTTAACATCTGCTATTGTGTGGCCAGGGAGGTTGAAGTGTTCTCCTACAGGTTTTTGTATATTGCCATTCCTGATATCTGACTTGTGTCACCTCACCCTCTGTTGCTTTTTACAAATTCAGACTAACACGGCTACCCTTCTGGTCCTGGAACTCTGTCTTTCCCAAGGCGCTCCCCCATCCCCAAGTGCTCCGTCAGTTGTCATCTCCTCTTTAGGACCTTGAGTTTTCCTTAAAGCATCCTACTTCTGTCTTTAAAGATTGGCTGACTAGTAGTCTCAGCCACCTACCCTACTGACCTAGGACCAGATGCTTTACCCACCTCTGAGTAAATTCTTATCTCTCATAATAAGAATCTGATATTGATCCTTAATTTGTAATTGCTGCTGCTGTAGCTTTGAAGAACAACTGGCAGTCACTCTGGTTAGTGCTGGCATTGGTTCTCGCCTATGAGATCCAAATTCCAGAGAACCAAATGTTCTTGTGATTCAGGCTTTCTGCTGCCAATAAAGCTTAGGATAATACAAAGCTAATTGGCTTCTTGCAACTTTGCTTGGATATCTGTAAGAGAAACAGAAAGATTACTTTTATTTTTATACCCATATGCATAAATGGTATAGAATCTACAGGAAATAATGGGGGGAAATACATATAGTGGTAGCCATTAAAAAACCAACATTTACCCATGATTATTGTGCAATGGTTTCTGAGACAGCAAAATTGTTTCATATAAATTGAACAGAGATGTAGGAATTCTTTGGCTCTGTTATATTTTTGAAAGAAGGATATATGGACTTCTTTTCACAAAGTGCATGCAGGGATTGAGGATTTTTTGTGCCCACTGTGCGCCTAGACTAGGGCTGGGCACAAACCACAGTAGCTGGATTGATCTTCACATTTGTTGTAAGCATGGTGAGTTATGAAAGTTCCCGCTTGCTCAGCAGCTTAGGTGCATCCACAAAGAATGATCTCCATTGAAGTACAGGAAGGGGATGGAGTCCCTGACTACAGAATACCAGATTTGATTACCTTCATCTATGACACACAGTCTTCTGGAATTATGGAAGAGGAATTCTATTGAACATAATGAAGGAGTCTCTTGTCTCATCACAGGACTACCATGTTATGTTAGCTGCTGCTAAAAAAATGACAGTTTTTTAACACCTGGTGCTTTAAAAACATTTTTTAAGAAGAAGTTCAATCATGGAAATATAACAACAGCTCCTTTCCACCTACCTGACCTGTTTCACCAAACCAAACCATTTCATTGCCCATTCTGCTGAAAAGATCCATATGAGTTTTGCGTAAAAGAGAATTACAAGGTCAGGCCCTGTGTGATTCGCAAAAGGCCATAGAAGGGGTCTGTAGCAGAGCTGGGATCAGAAGTTCCTGGCTCATAGATCAGTGCTCAAACCACTAGTCTGCTCGTACTGTTGAGCATCTCTCTCTTCTTTTAAAAGCAAAAGAGAGAAATGGAAACATTTCTGTTACATACATGTCTGACTGAGGGGTTAAAAGCACAAAATTCTATCATCCTTGAGGGGTCCTTTTATTTCCTTCAGGTTCCTCCTCTTTGACTGACACACACACACACTCTCTCTCTCTCTCTCTCTCTCTCTCTCTCTCTCTCTTTCTCTCTCTCTCAGGTGTATCTGCTTCAGTTGGTTTCCTCTCCAGACAATTACCTCGCTGTAAGCCAGCACTGCAAAATCAAATCCTGTCATTCTTTTTAGGATTTTTTTTTGGTTAAATTCTTGCCTGAATTTTATCGTATTTCATTTCTTATTTCTTCATGTCATGCAATTTTTCCTTCTAGCCTTCGTTAGCTTTGTTTTCTTCCTGTCACTCACTGTTTGGCAGTCCAACTATAAGAGCAGAATGAAAAAGCTACATGCCAACCCAGGTTATATATATTACTGTCACTTTCTTACCACTGAAAAATGCAAGCAGCAACCAGAAAGCAAGCAAGCAGATCTGAGGTAGGTCAGTAACTTAGACTAGAGTTCTTTGAATTATGCCAAGTCACAGGGAATCTTGAATTGCAGATACAAGAATCTGTTTTATAAAAAAAATATTCTGTTTATTGAAGATGAAAGCAATACAATAACAATGAGAATAAGCATGAACATGATGAAAAGCAAACCAGCAGCAGCCCAAATCTCAGGCGGAGTGTAATATACACAGATTCTTTTTATTTCTAAAAAGAGCAAAAATGTATTTGTAATGTTCGTTCTCGACCCAAAAGGTTGTTTGGATCTTTGAATCATGCCCTTGTAATGTTTAGAGCTATACATAGTTATCACTGAGTTGATTTGTGAACAATCTTTTTTTCTTGTTGCTAAAGACATAAGGGAAAATGGTAAAATATGCACCCACCCCAACATAGAAATATAGGCCTAGATTTTAAAAACATGGGTGCCTAAAGTTAGAGTGCTAAGTCCCTCATAATTAGTCTGATTTACAAAATGGCTGTACTCAATGGGAGATTTTGGGTGCTCAGCACTTTGGAAAATTATATAGGTGCCTACATATTGATTTTTGGAGCCTTACTTTAGGCTCCTGTTTTTGAAAATATTGGTATGGGGCCAATTAGGAGCCTAAATTTAAGCACCCACTTTTGAAAATCTTGGCTATCGGCTTTGTTCTGTGTCCAGTGGTCCACCAAATCTGCTGTTCTTCCTCCTGCAATGGCCTATACCTGATGCTTGAAACTCGCCCCTCCTCCCCCAATAAAGTACCTGCACTGGATAAATGTACAATGTCATACAACTTTACCAAGAAAATGAGTGCGCTCTTCCTGACTGGATATCCTTTGGATCCCTGTCAGTAACTGATAGTTGGTTAACTATCTCTGAAGACCCTTTTGTCTTACTCGGGAGTTGGCATTCATTTTTGAACCTTAGGCTTATGGAGCAGAACATCTAACTCAACAAATGTACATGAAATGGCATGTGCTACAATTCTCTACTCTAGGGGATGTTCAGATGGGGACTCCCTGAACTGAAACACTCATTCACTTCCCCTCCCTTCGTCCCTCTGTGAGACATCTAATCCCTCTGTGGGCTACCTTACCCTGTGATATACCTAGACCATTAAAGGTGTGTTACCTAAAGAGTAATATGTCCCGATTTTTCATACAAGAACTTCTTTTGGGACACCCACAATGTCCCAGTTTTCCATTTAATCAAAACATTTTGGTTTTTCGTAACTAGAAAATGAAATATTTTGTACACCTGTTTCACTCTCACCGTGTAGTGAGCATATATTTTGCACCAAGCATATCTGCTCTGGTCCTTTGTAGGGCTTGGGAAAGGAGGGGGGTGGTTGCCTAGCAGTGCCTGTCTTGTGCTTCCCTCCTTTCTAAGATCACCAAAACTACAGGGAGGAATGAGGTGAGGAAAAGAGGCAGAGTTCAGCCTTCTTTCATCTTTTCTGTTGTCTGACATAGAACAATCAGAATGCAGAGCTCCCAAGTATTTAACAACCCTAAAAAATGTTGCCAGAAAACTTCTGGATTTTGATTTTGAAAATAGTCACCTTAATGTCACCCCCATCCACTAAGACAAGTAGCCCTCCATCCATGGGGCAGCCCTGTGGAACACCTTCTGACTTTGTCTGCTCTCCTCACCATAAGAGAATGTAGAGTCCCACAGAGTAAGAGAAAAGCTGAATGGATTCCAGTGACCCAATCTTCCTGAGTAAAAGTTTAAGAGAAGTGTGAATTTCTTATAGCCTCTTAGTTCTGCTGCTTCTCTAGACCCAATCTGAGCCTTATACATGTTCCCTAAAAGAGGAGAAGCAGGAAGGTACAGACTCTTTTATCTTAAGAGAAGCAAGGACATATTAATTTAGGTTAGTGTAGGGAGCCAGGGTGGCTTCCCTCCAAACCTGAGGGTAAAGTGCCTTTCTCTCAGCCTGAGTGGGCGGGGCCAGCCCAAGCTCGCTCCACCCCCCGGAAGGGGAGGGGTGGAACAGGAAGTATAAAGGGCGGGGCCCTTAGCTCAGTTAGGGCAGCCCCAGGGAGGGAGGCAGACGCAGACTGTGGGCTGCTCCCTTCAGAGCCTGCTGCCACACCCGGGGAGGCCCTGGACCCGTGGAAACCTCACCTGGAGGACGGACTGGGGCTGCCAGGACTGCCCGCTGCTGAGTACCCAGAGGAACTGGAGGAGCCGGAGGGGGAGCGGGAGCTGCCAGCAGCCGAGTACCCAGAGGAGCTGGAGGAGCCTGAGCCTGAGGGGGAGCCGGAGCTGCCAACAGCGGACTACCCCGACGCACTCACGGGACCAGAGGGATTCGGGCGAGCAATCAGATAGGGACAGAGCTGCACAGTGGTGAGTCTATGTAGCGGGACGACCCCACTGACCCAGTGGTGGGACCCTCGTTCTGCCACTGTCAGGGCCCTGGGCTGGAGCGCAGTGGTGTAGGGTGGGCCTGTGTTCCCCTACCTGGCCGAGCCACGCCGGGACCTTTGCCGGCGCTCCCCTGCCTGAGGGGCGCGCTATTGACCTTTGCCGGCGCTCCCCTGCCTGAGGGGCGCGCTATTGACCTTTGCCGGCGCTCCCCTGCCTGAGGGGCGCGCTATTGACCTTTGCCGGCGGCCGCCCCGCCGCTAATTCCCCGCTGACGGAGTCGTGACCCAGGCCGGCCAGTGACCTCGTAGCTCCCCACCGCCCCCTAGTGGGTAGGTGGGCCGACGCCGATCACAGTTAGCTACAGTTAAGAAGAATCTTTCTTAATTATTATTCTTACCTTATTTAGATCCCTAGGGCCTGATTCTCAGCAGGGCTGAGCACCTGTAGCTTCCATTGACTTCAGTTGGAGTTGTGAGTGCTCAGCACCTCTTTAGACCAAGCCCATGTAGACCATCTGACTTCAATGGAATTGCACTAGTGTAACAGAGAGAAGGATTTGGTCTTACATAACTATATCTCTACCTCTTGTGTCTGTCATAGCCTCTCATAAGCTTCTATTCCCCAATCTAGACAATCCTAGTTTTTTTCCACTTTTAACATATTTTTTAGCACTCCCACCACTAGCTCTTTTTATCCTTCTTGATCCCTTTCTATCACCTAATTGCCATTTCTAGTGCACAGTGACCAAAAAATTAGTCATATTCTAAATGTAGTTCATTGCAAATTCCTTAAAGAGGTCTTGAACAATGTTTATTAGAATTTCATTCTTTGTCTTGGTTTATGTATGTATCCTCACTGTTTTTGCCTTTTGGACAGCAGCCATATCTTGTGCTGATGGTTTGATACTATTGTTTAGAATTCTTGAGTCAAGTCCTAAAGTTCTTACTCTGTTTTACATAGGCCCAGATCCTCAGGGTATTTAATGCCTGATTCCCATTGATTTCACTAAGAGTTGGGTGCTTAAGTACCTTCAAGAATCTAGACCTTACCCTTACACAGGGCAAAACTGTGGTAGGTCCAGTTTCTGAGAAACTGTCGAGCATCTGTAACACCAATGAGGCAAAATCCGGAGGCCACTCAGACTGAGTCAAGCCTGACTAAATACCTTAGGCTCATTGGCTGTGATGGAAGTTTTGCCTGAGTAAGAATTGAACAAAGACTTAAAGATGTGGCCCAGAGAAATTAAAAATAGAGAGGATCCTATTATTATTTATTTGTATTGCAGTAGCATCTAGGAGTCCCAGTCATGGATCCTGACCCCATTGTGTCAGACACAATACAAACCCAGAACAAATATATGGTTCGTGCCCCAAAGAGCTATGAGGTTGTCTTGTCCATCTCCGGGGGCCCGGTGCTGGATTATTCTTTGTAGTGTCTTTTCTAGAGGTCCAGACAAATAATGTGTAGAATGAAGTGTCAACCCAATACAAATTCCTGCAGTACTCTAGTCCTTACCTTTCTTTGTTTTATTATCTCATAACTTCCAACCAGTGAAATCAGCCTTTGGTCACCTAACCCAGTTTTGCATCCACTCAAGGGCAGTGCTTTCTGTCCTGTGCTTCTGACCTTATGTAGTATGCAGAACTCTGTCAAATGCCTTTTAATCTTCATAATCCAAACAGATTATGTCCAGGATTTCACCCTGTCTGCTCACTGCATTATCTCCTTTTCAAAAAATGCCACCAGCTTTGTCAGACAAGATTCACCCTTTACAAGATGGATTTGTTTTTACCACTCCTCCCTTCTGATTTCATCTATTACCTGCTTCAGTGCTGCACAACATACTAGATGGGGCATACCCCATGATCCTGGTCTGTCACTACTGAAGTGCCAACCTGGAAATGAAACTCTGACACTTAAAAGAATGCCATTTCTGAAATCTGCTGCAGCATACAAGCAGTTAATAATATTTCAGGGTAAAATCCTGGAAAGCTGAATGAACCCTTCCTCTTTGACAGTGACTTCAATTTGGGCAGGAACTTGCCCCCCACCCCTTCCCTTTGTTTTTCTCACCCATTCAGTCCATTTTGTGCACTGAATGAGGCAGGGGGTCTGTGAAAAAATAGTATGTAATTAAAGACTATATCATAATGCATACACACAAGGGGGCCAAAATAAGATTGCACAGGCAACCTTAATTCTGGTATTTCCTAACTTTTGAATGCTTGACTCTACACTATTAATGATGTTCTTTTAATGTAGGGTTGTGTGTGTGTAATAAACACAGTGGAATACAGCTGTAATTATTAAAATCTTTAGCTTTCTGCTGGTCTCTTCTGTAGACTTTCCATTGTGGCATATTATTTCTCATAAGAAATGAGGAAAGAAATTTTGTTCGGCTCTCTCTTATGTCTGAGTCGCCACGTTCCTTTCAATAATTCTGAGAGGAATTAAGCTTGGTTTTAGATGTAATAAAAACCTACAGGTACCATTGACTCCAACTAGAATGTTGGGTGCTTAGCACTTCTGAAAACCAGGCCCCTGATGGCCAAAATTTACAAAGTTGGTGGCCTACTATTTGACATCAGTGGGCAAGTCAGGTGCTCCAGCCCTTTGAAAAAAATCAGAATATTTATTTAGGTGCCTTAATTTATGTACCAAAGTTTCAACATTTTGGCCCTATTGTCTTCCCTGCTCTGAATAATTTATCATAATTTCTATTACCAATGTTGACAGACCTAATCCTGGCATCCTTTAAGCTTTGCTTCCATCTTCTTTTATCCTCTTATATTTGTGTTTTTATAGGGATCATATCACACACACTTAGTTTTTCCTTGACGCTTTTAGTACTTCCAGAAGCCCCCACATCAGTCTTATTCTGTTTTTGTTTGTGTGTGATTATTTCCGTAAAATAGCATAGTGCTTCATCCGGCGCTACTGAAGAAAATGGGAGTTTTGCAGCTCACTGCAATGGGGAGAAGATCTGACTCCTAATGAACTGAAACTTTTTTTAAGAGTCATACATCTGTCAAATGTGTCTTTACTATCCCTTTCACTATGCCAGTCAACCTTATTCAATAATTCTGTGCAAAAAACTAACACTGATACCACATTAGTGTTGAAGAATTGAGCACTGAAAAGTGAGAAATGCAGAGTTGATGTTAAAACATCTGAAATCTGTCATATTAATTATTGATATTATAAGAACCCCTCAGCCGAGACAGGGGCCCCATTGTGCTAGGTAATGTACACTGAAGTATGAAAACGTCCTGTCCTGACAAGTTAACAATAAATAGACAAGACAGACAAAAGGCAGCATGAAGTGACTTGACCAGGATCATACAGTGTGTCAGTGGCAGGAGCTGGAAGTAGAATTCAGTTGTCCTGTGTCACAGTCTGGTGCCCTGTCCACTAGACCATGCTGCCTCTGTTATGTTTATGCCTTAAAATACAGTCTTTATGACCCTAATCCTCGCTTACGCTTTGGCTGCTTTTTGCCACTATAGCAATACAAAGCAGCCAGAAAGCCTTCTTAACTGCCGCACTTGTTATTCACATTGCGTAAAAGAAATCCTGGGGTGGTGCAAAGTTGATGTATTAACTCTACAACATTCCTCTTCCCAATCCAGGGGGAGGGAGCATGACGTGGGGAAACTCAGCAAGAAAAACAAAATTGCAACAACTAAAGTAAAAAAATAAAGAAACAATTTAACTTTCCTTTCCATATTTCTTTATGAATTTATCTTTCTCTGAAACACTCCACAAACACTAGGACCTCAACCAGCAACAGCCTAAGCAGCAACTTGTTCAAAGCAAACGTGTGTTTAAAAATAATGTATTGCATTCGCATACCATTTTGTGTGTGTGTGTGTGTGTGTGTGTATGTGTGTGTGTGTGTGTGTGTTAATTACAATCTGATGCTTTACCTGGAATCTGATATTATACTTCACATCAGCTGCTGGAAACTAACAGTACTACCAGGTGACTTGAGGCACATTGGGTATGGCTCTTAATGAACTCAAAGCTTTAATCTAGCTAGCTCAAGTACCAGAGCAGTGAAACCACAGCAGCAGGGGGTTCAGCGTGGGCTAGCTGCCCAAGTAGTTACCCGGGGTTCCAGGCATGCTTGTTGAAGCCCAGGCTGCCACAGCTTCCCTGCTCCAGTATCCACTGCTAGATTCAAGTTAACTTGGGTATGTATGCAATCGCACCCCATGATTACAGAGTAGACCCACTTAAACACACATCTACAGCACTGGTTGCATTGTTCATCCGGCCATAGAAAGGCTGAGCTGCAGCAACACCAGAGTAGTATCAGGTCAATTGGTGACTTTTGTGCTGATCCTGCAGGCACCCATACACATGGACTCTGATTCAGCAATTTACTTAACCGTGTGCCATGTAAGAAGTCCCACTGACTTCAAGTTAGGCATGTGCTAAATATCTTGTGGTTTGGGCCATGAATAATTTTATTCGTGGGAGTATTCCTATTGAACTTAACGGAATTCCATGTGGAAGAAAAGAAACTCATGTCACAAATATTTGCAGGATAGGGGCCTTAATTTGTGATCACATCACACCCCATTCACTTTATTATGCTGAAGTAACAGGGTATAATACGCTGTGTTATTGTATAATAATTTACACTTGGGGTGCATGAAGCAAAGTGCAATGCATTCACTTATTCTAGCTGGGTAGTTATTATATCCAACTGCATACTCCCAAGTGTCTCTCTTGCCCTCTTCCCCCACAATTATAACACAAGCTGTTAGAAGAAGAAAAAAGAGTAGAAAGGATTGTAAAGTAAATGTCAGTATAGGTTATAATTTTGCTATTTTTAACCATACAAATTAATGTTACAGTAGAAAATCTCCCTGCCTGCTGGAGACAAAAATTAGGGGAAAATAGTATTTTAAACATTGATTTTTCCACCAACTAATATTTTAATTAGTGAGGTATTCGATTGTGGGGCAGTCAGTTTACTTTAACAAATAAACTAGAAACCACACAGTTAAAATTGCCATTGTTTCAGGTATAGTGACATTTAAAGAAGGTACTGGGCAGAAATATGGTATAGTAGATCAAAAGATTGTCATGCAGAAACATAAAGAGTCTTGAATTACACTAAATATGACTTAAAGCTTAGTATCTATATTTAACTGTACATAGGTGATCCAATGGAGGAATAGTTCTATTAGAAGTAGACTAATAGAATAATTTTGCCCTCAGGCTATTCCCAATGAATATTTACTCTAGCTTTGGTTCCTCAGCATTTCCAATATTAAGTTCAAACTAAATCTTCAGTGGTTTTAGAATTTTTACTGTAAGTTGGAACTTCCTATGTAAGGGCCCTATCCTGCAGTCCTTTCTCAGACAAAAGTGTCATTGAGGTCAATGGGAATTTTGCCTGGTTAAAGCGAATGTGAACAGGGAATTGAGGTCACAATGTAGCAGAAATCTTTTTGCTTAATTTTTAATTAACTTTTATAAAATGTATTGGTGGGACAGGTGAGCTCAGTGAATTGGTCATGAGAACCAAAGTTTGGGAAAGTTCAAAAATGGATCCAGATCTGGTGCTAAAATTTGCAGCTGGCTTTTAGCTGTGAAATTCAATATCCCCAAATGTTTGCAGTCTTAATGCCTACTTCTAGTAGTCACAGTGAATATCTGATGGTTGTCTGGTGTCCTGTGTTGGGGGCCTTGAGATGTTCAATAGGAGGATACTAGTTAATGCTGGCTTAGGCATTCATGGTCCCTATATGAGAAATGTTTGAGGCCAAGGCCAATTTTCTGCCCCCATGAAAGTCCAGCTGTCCAGTGTGTTTAACATCTTTCCCCTGCAGGCAATACAAAGGTTTAATGTCACCTGAGACTAGTGCTTGTGCAGTGAGTTTCCCACCTCTCCTCAGAACAGCTCTGCTTTGCTTTGTAAAAGGGCATTATTAGCCCTAAAAGAAATAGGATTACTACATTTTATTGACACCCTATACAGAGGCCTTAGGCAACTCTCTTCTAAAATGGCAACCAACCAGTCTCAATTTTTCTTCAGAAACTGGCTCTGACTAAGGAAAGAGAAAGAGCTCATGTCCGGTTTCAGTTGCAACTGATGCACCTATTATCCACAGGTAATAGGATAAACTTCACGTTCATCCCTAAATCTGAGCAAATTTCATTCCTCTCTTCCTCTGAGGTTATATTTTTCAAAGAACACCTAAATCTCATTAGTTCTTTTTCTTTATAAATAGCAAGCTGTGGTGTCATCTTTTGTCTTTTCCATTGTCCCTGTGAAACACAGGAATTCTTGTAGATCTGGGAGTTCTGTGAATCAAGAAAATAATTAAAAGGGGTCACCGTGTTGACGTTTCATAGCATGACACAGAACTAACACCCACTTCTTGTTTTTTTAAGTACTAAAAAATTTATGCAGTCTAATTAATTTCTTTAATCTGGCTAGCAGAGATACCTCCTCTTGACTCTATCATTCTCTTGCAAATGCAACACCTTGAAGATCAGAAATGTTCACTGAGGGATTGTACTATGGTAACTAATTGAAATAAGTCAGGAGAGCCTAGAATCAGGCCGTTTCTCTGCTGCAAGCATTGTAGTTAAGCCTTTTGGACTGACATAGGAATGATTCAGGTGAAAATTTCACTGTGCACTCCTCACTCATAGTTAAAATGAAAATTAATTGTACAGTGGAATCAATTCATAATGAATTTGGATAAACCGAAACTCCATTTATATAGTTCAGTAAATGAAAGTCCCCAATTATCTAAATAAAAGGGAGGAAAGACCAGCCTGCATTGGGCCGTGGAAAAGCCTGAGGGAAAATTTGCATGAAGTTTATATATACACTTACAAGAAGGATGTGGAAAAATTGGAAAGAGTCCAGCGGAGGGCAACAAAAAAAACAAAAACAAAAATTAGGGCGCTGGAGCACATGACTTATGAGGAGAGGCTGAGGGAATTGGGATTGTTTAGTCTGCAGAAGAGAAGAATGAGGGGGGATTTGATAGCTGCTTTCAACTACCTAAAAGGGGGTTCCAAAGAGGATGGATCTAGACTGTTCTCAGTGATACCTGATGACAGAACAAGGAGTAATGGTCTCAAGTTGCAGTTGTGGAGGTTTAGGTTGGATCTTAGGAAAAACTTTTTCACTAGGAACGCGGTGAAGCACTGGAATGGGTTACCTAGGGAGGTGGTGGAATCTCCTTCCTTAGAGGTTTTTAAGGTCAGGCTTGACAAAGCCCTGGCTGGGATGATTTAGTTGGGAATTGGTCCTGCTTTGAGCAGGGGGTTGGACTAGATGACCTTCTGAGGTCCCTTCCAACCCTGATATTCTATGATTCTATACCTCTACCTCGATATAACGCTGTCCTCGGGAGCCAAAAAATTTTACCGCATTATAGGTGAACCCGCGTTATATCGTACTTGCTTTGATCCACCGGAGTGCGCAGCCCCCCCCCCGTGTTATATCCAAATTCGTGTTATATCGGGTTGCGTTATATCAGGGTAGAGGTGTAATTATATAAAATTAGCATGAATTGTTGCAAACTCACAGGAAATTAAGTTTTGTTTTAATTTTAAATCTCCATAGTTTAGGAGGGCAATGGAAAGCCTGTTTTCCTGAACTCAAAAGTTCCACAATTAATATCCAAATGTTGAGTTTCCACCATCAATATTTTCAGTGTAAAATTTCACTTTCTCCTTTTATTGGATGAAGTTCACAGTGTAGGGTTGCCAGGCATTTGGTTTTTGACCGGTGCTGACCAGACTGCTAAAAGTCCAGTCCGGCAGCACCGTGGGGTTCCCGGCCCATGGGAGCTGTGGGGGGGGGGGAGAGAGGGTGTGTTCCTGCGGGTGTGGGCAGCACGCAGAGCCCTCTGGCCCCTCTGCCTAGGAGCCAGACATGCTGGCTGCTTCGGGGAGCCACCTGAGGTAAGTGTCATACGGCCTAGGCCGGCACCCCTCACCCCATCCTGCACCCCAACCCCCTGCCCCAGTCCTGAGCCTGCTCCCGCAACCAAACTCCCTCCCGAAGCCCATACCCCACGCCCCCTCCTGTACCCCAACCCCCTGACCTGAGCCCTCTCCCTCACCCAAACTCTCCCCTGGAGTCCCCAACCCCTGCCCCAGCCCTGAGCCCCCTCCTTCACCTCAAACCCCTCATCCCTGGCCCCATCCCAGAGCCCACACCCCCAGCCGAAGCCCTCACCTCTGTCCACACTCCAACCCCCTGCCCCAGCTGGGTGAAAGTGAGTGAGGGTAGGGGAGACAGAGCGACGGAGGGAGGGGGGATGGAGGAAGCAGGGGCAGGGCCTCGGAGAAGGGGCAGGGCAGGGGTGGGGCCTCAGGGACGGGGCCGGGCAGGGGTGTGCAATTAGAAAGTTGGCAACCCTGACACAGTGCCCAAATACATTACGGAGGCCTTATTCAGGGAAAGTATACTAAGGTTAGGAGGACAGAATCCACTCTATAACCTCTGTTCAACCATAAATCCAGCACTGTTTTAGGCTGGGATGAGGACCACCACCACTGCACACCTCCTACACAGGAACTTCTGGTCACTGGATCTGCATAGTCACATGCTCACTGCTCACATTGCTACCAGCCCACCTCTAGTCCCTCCTCTGAACTGACCTGTGTAGAGCTAGCAAGCAGCCCAACTCCACTGTGCAGGGGCTGTGAAGTCTCCTAATTCATCCTCTCCATAGCAGCCTTACCCAGGAGAATTTACATGAAAGTAAACTTTTTGTGCATTCAGCCTTCCACGGTGCTTACTATAATGGAAGAATTTCATTCAGAATGAAGGCGTTCTGTGATAAAAGTGACCAATATACTGGGGTATGACAGCATGCCATGTATCAGACCCACATTTTCACTGTAAACTGCCAGAGGAAGGTATCTGGACAGGCTTAAGGACTGAAATTTTCTATTTCACCTGCTAACCTAATTCTCTGGAAGTTTCAAATCTACTGCAAAGTGAAAGGTCTGGGCTGAAATAGCATTTTCCTACAGCTAATCTGGGGTGGCTGGCATATCTCATACCATTGCTACTCTGTTTCTCTCAGTTGCAGAATAATGAATTAAGAGCTAGTGCTAGATATGGATGGAGCTGCATGTCGATGTGAAAAAAAGTTCTCACATCTCTTTATAAAAAAAAGCATGAATAGGATTTCTTCAGGTGCACTGGAGATTAATTCCTGGTGACTCTGTTCCTCTCATCAACCTGACAAACTAAAGAGCTACTTTTTTTAAGTGTGTTTTTTATTTGATTTGTAAGTGTTTAACTACCTACGGGTCTGCTGTTACAAACACTAATTTCCAGATGTAGTATTTACTAGTGATTAGTCCCTTAAAATGACAAAAAATTATAGTCCAGTTGAACCAAGTGGGACTATTCAGGATAGCAAGCACTCTTGATAGAAAGTATTTGCAGGATCAGGCCTTCACATATGAAAAGACCATATTAGCATAATGCTGCACACTTGAGATGGTCCAAAGTAGAGAGTGAAGCTCCATCTTTGAATTTCAACTCCCCTCCACCACCACTAAAATTTGGAGGCATTTAATCAGAAGGGCCCATGGTGGCTGGAACTACAACTCCCATAAGGCAATGGACTGATAGGGAAATGCAGTTTAAAATTATGTTGAACTGATTCAAAACCAAAATATTTAGGGTCAGTTAAAGGAATGAAATATTTCTATTTGACTCAAACCAACCCAAAATGAAATATTTCATTTTAATTTTCTCATCTCCGCACTCCCCCCCCCCCCAAAATCAGCAAGTCAACATTTTCAGTGGAGAACTTTATTATCGTGGAAACTGCATTTTTTGTTGGAAAGTCATTCCGATGGAAAATTCCCAACCAATTCTACTTAAAAGATAAAGAGATTTATCCTTGGTGTATCTTCGGGAAAGTCAATAGAATTAAACTATGCAGTATATTTGCTAGAACAGTGATCTTTTTTGGCTTTGGTTAAGTTATCACTGGAAAATAACCTGTGCCCCTGTTGCACCTATGTAACTGAGAACAGTTTTGTTTAAAAACTAGGGCAGCTAATTGTCAATAAAGAAGCAGGAAATCACTGATGGAAATGAATGAGTTGTTCAAATTTCAGTGAGATTGCTCTTGATGCAGAAAGGCTTAGTTATGGCCAATAAGCCTTTGAAATGGAGATTGAGTTGCCTCTCATATTTTCATTTTGTGTGATTTTAGAAAAAACATATGCATGTGTCAGGGCATCTCATTGTTCTTCTGATGATTTATCATGTCTGTGTGGGATGGTTTTGTTTCCAGCTATGAAATGCAAATTTAGCTCGCAGTGCTCCTGCTGTCTGTATAAAGGTTAAAAAGATAGAGATATATATTTAATACTATGCTTGTCACTTTTAGAATTGCCTTTGGATTATGATTCTAGCAAAAAAAGATTTTTGCTTGTTTATAAATGATCTAAATTTACTGATTTAACTTAATTTGTAATTGTCTTTTTTTAAACTTTTCATTTTTAATCTGTAATCATTTGTCCAGAAATTAATGAAACATGATTGATGCCATGACAAAGTACAGTTTATTATGTCACGAAAATCCAAATTTAGTTTTACTGAAATGAACAGAAGGTTGAAGTATCCAAACACCTAGAAAAATCAGGACATTCCTGTACAAATTAGGAGTTTGAAGTACCCTTCACAACAAAAGAGGTTTTTAATCTTCGCATGAGCGTAACTGACTAAAAAGTTCAAGGTGGTTTCAGTCTTTCTAGACTCTCAAGCAGGAGACTCAAAATCTGAGACCGCTTTTGAAAATTTTGGCCACTCATTGTTTTTAGGAATGGTTCTAATGACTTTAGACAGGTTGAATTGGGAGGAAAAAGGTGGTTACTCTTCCAAGCTCCTCCCATAACCCTTGCCCATGCAAGTCACCGAAATGAGATGCCACTCACAGAAGACTGTACAGATGTTCAAAATATGATTGTATGCTCTCTGGGCTCCTCCAGCGTGGCTCCACTAAGCTTAAATATGCCTATGGGCTCTTCAGACTTGCGTCCTTCTTGATTGGAGGGAAAAAAAGTGGTATCTCCTACTACCTTGTGATGCCAGAATGAGGCCTTACTCACAGTAAGGTGTGCAGTTCTGTTACTCTCCTTCACCTTTCCTCCATGATGAGTGAAATAATCAACAATTGTTGACATTTAAATAGTCACTGGGCATCTGAATTAACAGTCCCTGAGATGAAGGGGGTAGTTCACATCTCTCAAGAGCTATGGTTTCAAGTTCCCTGTAGATTCATGCATTGCTTACTCTTGCTTCATATTTATATTTTCTTCACAATCTTAACTAAAAGCTTGTTTCGGGGCAGCTGAGATTCTGGAGAACAAAAGAG
Organism: Trachemys scripta elegans; assembly: GCF_013100865.1. Classification (NCBI taxonomy): domain Eukaryota; kingdom Metazoa; phylum Chordata; order Testudines; family Emydidae; genus Trachemys; species Trachemys scripta. The sequence continues at coordinate 116,178,311 of NC_048298.1, forward strand.
AAGCTTAAGAGAGGGTCAGTCCACTATGCCATACCACCTAATAGCATCCCAATCTGAGCTCTGATTTCACAGAGGGAGCACAGTTGCCCACTTTTACATACACATCTGTTCTATTTCTACTCCTTTTTTAGCAGACCCCCTGCAGATTACTTGCTGGTTCATCCTTGGTTGGTTCCTGCCACTCTTGGTTGGGTCTCACGCCTTTCTTGCCCTTTGATCCCCTTTGACCGCTGAATGAAAAACTCCATTCCATTCTCTTCCTTATGGGATAATTAGTGTTAGCTGGCACAAATTACTCATCCCTCCTTTTTAGTCACATTAAAACTTTTATTAGCTTCTCACTACCACTCAAGAGAGAGATCTTGGAGTCATTGTGGATAGTTCTCTGAAATCATCTACTCAATGTGAAGCGGCAGTCAAAAAAGCAAACAGAATGTTGGGAATCATCAAGAAAGAAACAGATAATAAGACAGAAAATATCATATTGCCTCTATATAAATCCATGCTATGGCTACACCTTGAATACTGTGTGCAGATGTGGTTGCGCTATCTCAAAAAAGATATATTGGAATTGGAAAAGGTTCACAAAAGGGCAACAAAAATTATTAGGGGTATTTAACAGCTTCTGTATGAGGAGAGATTAATAAGACTGGACTTTTCAGCTTGGAAAAGAGGCGACTAAGGGGGGGATACGATAGAGGTCTATAAAATCATGAGTGCTATAGAGAAAGTAAATAAGGAAGTGTTATTTACTCCTTCTCATAATACAAGAACAAGGGGCCACCAAATGAAATTAATAGGTAGCAGGTTTAAAACAAACACAAGAAAGTATTTTTTCACGCGACACACTGTCAACCTCTGGAACTCCTTGCCAGAGGGTGTTGTGAAGGCCAATACTATAACGGGGCTCAAAAGGGAACTAGATAGATTCATGGAAGATAGGTCCATCAATGGCTATTAGCCAGGATGGGCAGAAATGGTGTCCCTAGCCTCTGTTTGCTAGAAGCTGGGATTGAGTGACAGGGCATGGATCACTTGATGATAACCTGTCTGTTCATTCCCTTTGGGGCACCTGCCATTGGCCACTGTCAGAAGACAGGATACTGGGCTTGATGCACCTTTGGTCTGACCCAGTATGGTCATTATGTTCTTATGTTCTCTACCCAATAAAAGACTCAAGCAGCTGACCTCTTACTAGATGTACAATTCCCATTGAATCAGTGTGAGTTGAGGGAGTAGATGAGCACAGGTTTTATATTTTTCCACTATTAGGGTGCATAAGTGAGATCATTAGTTGGCTTGTTCAGCTAAGTATGGTAAAAGCAAACTGCAGAAACAAAACTTGATCCCATTCGAACAACAAAACTGTGAACCCTGTCCTTTAGAATAATCATTTAGTTATTAAAAAACAAACAAACAAACAAACTTCAAGATCAGTAGAGCCAATTGTAGCAATTAAATTTACATACCAATAGAATTTTGCCTCCAGTGAGAACAGGCAGCAGAGAATGGCTCAAACTGAGGGAAGCTTTGGATTTCTGATGTAAACAACCATATTTGCTGCTTTCTCTCTTGGCATAATAAATTTTGTGAATAAGGTTGTCTATTTGTTAGCCTCAGATGTGGATGGTGCTATCCAGAAAAGTACAAAATGAGCATGACTATTAATTCAGATCAATATGTGACTCTGGTAGAAAATGTGAAGCATACCTAACCCAGCTAACTATACCCCTGATAAATGTGGTGAGAGCACTGTGTCACCCGTGCCTTTCTTTTCTTTATTTCCATTATCCATCAGGACAACCCAGGAGGGAATGCCTGGGAAATGTGTAGTTCTATGTAATAAGCCACAATGCTAATGAGGCATAACAAATTGAGGAAGTATCATGTATAATCCTGATCCCTCATTGACACTATTACCAGTATAGATTTCAATACACCATTTGTTATGTGCTTAACACAGATGAAGTGGGAGGGTGTAGCAGTTACTTCTTCCATCATTGCATTTTTCAAACAGTTGTCATACTCCAAGACACAATTCTATGGTAATACCCTATGTTTTTTGCTACTGCTGTTTCTCAGCAGGATTTGCTGCTTGTTCTTGTAGGAGGTCAGCCAGACTCTGTCTTTCTCACAGTTTCAGTTTCCTACTGGGATTAAGGGTCTAACATATTTCTGTAGCACATCAGCTGAACCCAAGATAAACAAGCATACTGAACAACATGGCCCTGATACATTACTGCACTCTAGAAATCAGGGTGTTGCAAAGTTTCTCCACTGCAAGATTTTACTGACATAAACCAGGGTGTTTGGATGATTTTAGTGAGGACATATCAGAATGCACTGAAAATTTTAGACTATATGATTTTCAGGGCAGAGACCATAACTTCATATATGTACATAGCACACTGCAGCCCCACTCTGGATGCTATCATAACACAGATATTAAATGTAACCCCCCTTTCCTCCCTGGGTTACTCGCGAGCAGGCAACACTCATCTGTGTGGCTGGGTGCCTGATGTTGTTGACATTAAAGAAGATCCTGAGTATCCCAGTGGTGCTGTTGGATAGGTGGGAATCCTCTATTCACCCCTCTGCTGCAGTCCCTTTACTTCTAAAGGAATTTAAAATTGGTGGTGCCTCCACCTGGGAACCTCCAGGAATAAAACTATTCTAATCATAGGTGCGAACTTTCCCCGGCATGTGCTCGTGCCCCCCCACCCCCACCCCGACTCCACCCTTTCTGTGCCCCTTCCCACCCCCATTCCAATCCCTTCCCCAAAGTCCCTGCCCCAACCCTGCCCCCTCCCTGCCCATATTGGACTCCTTCCCCAAATCCCTGCCTCTTCCCCAAGTGCGCCGCATCCCCCTCCTCCCCTCTCCCTCCCAGACGCACGAAACAGCTGTTTTGCGGCGCAAGCGCTGGGAGCTAGGGGGAAAAGCAGGCACGTGACAGGCTCAGGGGAGGAGGTGGAGCGGAGGCAGAGGCGAGCTGGGCGGGGAGCTGCCAGTGGGTGCTGAGCACCCACCAATTTTTCCCAGAGTCGGCGCCTATGATTCTAATAATAAATAATAATATAATCTGTGGCATGGGTATAACTCAAAAATATCAATTACAAATAACACTGATCTACAATTTTTGAGAAGTCGTCTGCTTCAGAGATAAAATGCGCTATTTATTATGTATTTTGATGTGCTGAATTCAAATATGACAATTAAAACAACTGGCTACTGTTTCTAAGATATTTAAGTTTTTACATTTTATGTCTATGTATATTGTGTAGATAGTAGAATTTTAATCATAAATTGTAAACCTAGGTCTTTTCATGTGTTTATGGTTGCTTTACATGATAATATTTCACCTGTCCTGCTTATGGAACACTTTAAAAATCAGCAAAAGGGTTATATAAATAAAATTTATTATGAAACAAAAGGCAAAAACCTATTATATACATAGTTTAGTCTATTCAGTGTCTACTCGGCGCTTCTTGGCTTGTCTCTTGTATTCATTAAATGGAGTATCTCTTGTCACTGTCCAACAATAGTCTGCAAGCATTGATGGGCTCCATTTGCCCTGATAGCGTTTCTCCATTGTTGCAATGTCCTGGTGAAATCGCTCGCCTTGCTCGTCGCTCACTGCTCCGCAGTTTGGTGGAAAAAAATCTAGATGAGAGTGCAAAAAATGTATCTTTAGTGACATGTTGCAACCAAGGCTTTTGTATGCCTTGAGGAGGTTTTCCACCAACAACCTGTAGTTGTCTGCCTTGTTGTTTCCGAGAAAATTTATTGCCACTAACTGGAAGGCTTTCCATGCTGTCTTTTCCTTGCCACGCAGTGCATGGTCAAATGCATCATCTCGAAGAAGTACATGAATCTGAGGACCAACAAAGACACCTTCCTTTATCTTAGCTTCACTTAACCTTGGAAATTTTCCACGGAGACACTTGAAAGCTGCTTGTGTCTTGTCAATGGCCTTGACAAAGTTCTTCATCAGACCCAGCTTGATGTGTAAGGGTGGTAACAAAATCTTCCGTGATTCAACAAGTGGTGGATGCTGAACACTTTTCCTCCCAGGCTCCAATGACTGTCGGAGTGGCCAATCTTTCTTGATGTAGTGGGAATCTCTTGCATGACTATCCCATTTGCAGAGAAAACAGCAGTACTTTGTGTATCCAGTCTGCAGACCAATCAAGAGAGCAACAACCTTCAAATCGCCACAAAGCTGCCACTGATGTTGGTCGTAGTTTATGCACCTCAAAAGTTGTTTCATGTTGTCATAGGTTTCCTTCATATGGACTGCATGACCAACTGGAATTGATGGCAAAATATTGCCATTATGCAGTAAAACTGCTTTAAGACTCGTCTTCAATGAATCAATGAACAGTCTCCACTCATCTGGATCGTGAACGATGTTGAGGGCTGCCATCACACCATTGATGTTGCAGGCTACAAGATCACCTTCCATGAAGAAGAATGTGACAAGATCCTGTTGACGGTCACGGAACATGGAAACCCTAACATCATCTGCCAGGAGATTCCACTGCTGTAGTCTGGAGCCCAACAGCTCTGCCTTACTCTTGGATAGTTCCAAACCCCTGACAAGGTCATTCAGTTCACCTTGTGTTATGAGGTGTGGTTCAGAGGAGGAGGATGGGAGAAAATGTGGGTCCTATGACATTGATGGTTCAGGACCAGAAGTTTCATCCTCTTCCTCTTCCTCGTCTGACTCAAGTGAGAATGATTCTGGTGCATCAGGAACTGGCAGTCCTTCTCCATGAGGTACTGGGCGTATAGCTGATGGAATGTTTGGATAATGCAGAGTCCACTTTTTCTTCTTTGACACACCTTTCCCAACTGGAGGTACCATGCAGAAGTAACAATTGCTGGTATGATCTGTTGGCTCTCTCCAAATCATTGGCACTGCAAAAAGCATAGATTTCCTTTTCCTGTTCAACCACTGGCGAAGATTTGTTGCACAAGTGTTGCAGCATATGTGTGGGGCCCACCTCTTGTCCTGATCTCCAATTTTGCAGCCAAAATAAAGGTGATAGGCTTTCTTAACCATAGTGATTATACTGCACTTTTGTGATGCAAAAGTCACTTCACCACAAACATAGCAGAAGTTATCTGCACGGTTCACACAAGTACAAAGCATCTCTGCTCACTTTGGCTAAACAGAAATGTGTCCCTTTGCAAAATCAAACACTGACAAATAAGAGAGCACGACACTGTATGATTTCTAGAGCTGATAGAGGGCAATTTGTTCAGCAGAGTGATGTAAGCTTCGTTATGATTGCATCATCCATGACTTCTAGGAATAACATGATGCAATTCATATCATGTATGATGCAATACCAGCTTCAGATTGCATCATTCATTGTTTTGCCTAAAAAGCAAGTACTGTCCAAACCCAGTCATAGATTTATTCATAGATCCAGTCAAAGATGTATTTTAGTCATTTCTGGTTTAAATTGAGATCCCTTCCCTTTATAACTCGCTTATCCTCTGCAATTCCCAAGTCAAGGGTTGTATATACTGACCCAATAGCATATCTTGAAAACTAGAGCCAATCAACAATTTTAAGCATCATTTTCGTTCTCAGAATTAGTAAAGTTTGACTACATTTATTTCAGAAGCATTTTGGCTGTAGAGCAGTGTAATATACATCCAATATACTTAAATTAGCGTTAACGCACCTTTACTTAACTTTAAAAAAATCAGGGTATAACAGTCTAAGATTAAATGTCACTACTAATTTAAATCCACAGGGGGCAGTTGAATAAAATCAATTAACAAATATAATATGCACTAATAAATGAATCTTATGTAACTGGCATTTACACTGCCACCATTTACCCCACCCTGGAGTGTACACTCCTCTGGATTTCAGAGTCCTAGATGCTTGTGTGGGCGCGCTTGAAGATCTGCAGCTGGAGACAGCACTCTGTTGGTTCTGTTAATCAGTCCAGCCAAGGCAACAAGCTGCACAATGATTGGAGCTGGCTCCACCAAATGTCAGCAGCTCTGGGTCCTGGTTCGGTGGGAAGATCACTCTGCCGCTCTTCAAACTCAGTCTCTCTGCTGTGCCCTTCACTTGCAAGTACTTTCCCAAACCAGAGTGGGGGTTACTCACAGTTCCTTTACTGCAGGCCCAACCCAGTCAGCTCTAGGCACAGCAACAATCTCTGTCCTGGTTCCAGTGAAGCCACCAACAGCCTCTGAGGCTCCCTGCTCGATCAATTTCCCCAGCACACTGTCAGCAGCAGCTTCTGGCTTCCTAGCAGCAGCTCCTGGTATCAGTGGCGGATTTAGAGTTAGTGGGACCCTGTGCTTAGCTTCATTTTTGGGTCCCCCCCAGGGGGGAGGGGGAAGCATTCTCTCTTATCTCCCCCACCCTGTTTTTAATTTTCTTCTGCATTCTCCTCCTGGGGCTTAGGGCTGCGGGTGCAGGGTCTGAGTGGGAATTAGGGTGCGGGAGCAGGCTGGGGGTGCAGGGTCTGGGTGGGAGTTAAGGTGCGAGGGGGGCTCAGGGTTGGGGTGCAGGATCTGGGTGGGAGTTAGGGTGCAGGAACAGGTTGGGGATGGAGGGTTTGGCCAGGAGTTAGGGTGCGGGAGGGGGCTCAGGGCTGGGGCAGGGGTTTGGGGTGCTGAGCACTTACCTGGGGCAGCTCCTGTATGGTGCGGGGGATGGAGGTGGCCCCGCAGGGCCCTGTGCTTGCCCCGCAGGGCCCTGTGCTTGCCCCGCAGGCACTGCCCCCCGCAGCTCCTATTGGCCACGATTCTCGGAGCCGCCTCCACCCTGTCAGAACACAAGGGCTTTAGGGGCTGCAGCCCAGGGCTAAGTGGGACCTGGATTCCTGGGCTGCAGCCCCTAAAGCCCTGTCCCCTTTCTGAATCCGGCCCTGGAGGTCTCAGGAGGAGCAGGGGCAGCCACGCAGCCAGAAAGAAGTGGCGGTTTCCCCTTCAAAGCACCTCTTCTCTCCAGCTGGCTATGCGGCCACCCTGTGCTCCTCCTGAGTCCTCTGGCCCACGTTCACAGTGCTCCCGCCACCCGCACCGCCCGCCTGCTCCCCTCAGGGTGTGGGTGAGCCTCCCTCCCTGCTCTCCTGCTCCCCACAGCTTCTACCCCCGCAACCCTCCTCCCGCAGAGCAGCCACCCCACAGGGGGTGCACCGGTGCTGAGCTGCCCAAGTGCCCAGCCCTGGGGCCCCCTGTTGTTGGGAGGGGCCCATGCCAGGGCACGGTGTGTTTCATGGTAAATCCGCCCCTGCCTGGTACGGACAGAGCTCCGCAGCAGCACTCTCACTCCTTTTCCCAAAATGGAGTCCATTGCCTGCTCTTCCTGCACGAGGAAGTAGCGCCCTCTTTCCCCAAGGCATCATGGGAGTTGTAGCCTTTAAGGCTAGATTTCAGCACACAGGCTTTTCCCCTGGAACACTCCCAATAAAGTTCAGAGGCCACTAAAGCAGAGGTGGGCAAACTACAGCCGGTGGGCCACATCTGACCCGCGGGACCATTCTGCCTGGCCCCTGAGCTCCTGGCCCGGGAGGCTAGCCCTGGCCCCTCCCTGCTGTTCCCCATCCCCCGCAGCCTCAGCTCTCTGCACAATGGTCTGGGCGGTGGGGCGGCGAGCTCCTGGGGCAGCGCAGCTGCAGAGCCTGGCCTGACCCGGTGCTCTGTGCTGCGCGATGCGTGGCTGGCTCCAGCCGGGCAGCGTGGCTGCCTGTCATGGTGCAGCCACGCTGCCAGCCACCAGTGCACCAGGCAGCCGAGTAAGGGGGCAGGGAGCGGGGGAGGGGGGTTGGATAGAGGGCAGGGGAGTTCGGGGGGTGTTCAGGGGCTGGGGGTATGGGTAGGGGTCGGGGCAGTCAGAGGGTGGGGAACAGGGGTTGAATGGGGGCAGGGGTTCTGGGGGCGGTCAGGGAGAAGGGATGGTTGGATGGGGCAGAGGTCCCGGGGAGGGGCAGTCAGGAATGAGAAAGGGGTGTTGGATGGGGCAGTGGGGGACAGTTAGGGGTGGGGGGTCCGGCGGCGGTCAGGGGACAGGGAGCGGGGGGGTAGATGGGATGTGGGTTCGGGGGGGCCGTCAGGGAACAGGGCAGGATGGGGCAGGAGTCCCAGGGGGCTGTCAGTCGCGAGAAGTGCGGGGAGTCAGCCCTCCATACAATTTCTGAAACCTGATGCAGCCCTCAGGCCAAAAAGTTTGCCTGCCCCTGCACTAAAGGGTGCCTACATAAAGAATAACAAGCAAGTAGTATTTTAAGGAACACTTTGCAAACAATTTATAATGCTATGCTGTACCCTGTTCAAGGAGGCATTATAATATATATTTTACAGATTGAAAAACTGATGCATTGGGCCAGATTCTGCTCTCCTCTCCAGCCACTCATGTGGCACAAGGTGACTAAATTCTGGCCATAGCTAGCCAGTGAAGAATTTTCTGGCATAGCTGCAGTCTGCCATTCTCATTCTACAATGGTTCAAAGTCCCTATGCTGTAACTCTAATCAACTCCTTTTTTCCCGTGCCAAGCAAGGGGGCAGGGGGCAATCAAGACCATGATCACTATGTAGTTACTTAAGCTCTTTGGGGCACGGACTATCATATTGTTTGTAATTACTCAGTAAGGAACTACTCAGAGTGAGGAAAGGTGGCAGAATCTGGTACATAGTAAATAATGTACTTCAAATAGGGAATAAAAAGAGATTGAACAAAATAAGACAAATAGGTAGCATAAACAAGGTACTTGGTGCAGTGTAAACTTATTATTGCCATGTGCTTGGGAAGACCTTTATAACCATGTGTGAATCTTTTACGCCTGAGTAATGTGGTCATCTTACATTGGTACATAGCATGTATGTATCCATACGTATGGACAGTATGCATGAAAATCATAGTAATTCTATGCTACATTATACAGAGAGCACTGCAGGACCTTTATGAGACTGAACTTGATTAGGAATCAGACTCTATACAAGCTTGTGTTAAATACAGCCTATGGGTTTTGGCTCAAGTATATTTTTCACCAAATACTTATTGCTTTGGCAAAATATACTGGTTCCTGTTCAGTATTTTCTTTTTTGGATAAATGTATTAGTTTGAAGGTATCTGCTTTGGTTCAAATATAACTATTTCCTTAAACATGTACTGTACCTGAAAGATTTTTGATTTAACATCTTGACATGCTTTCAAATGATCAAGTGTCACAAAGAGTGATAACTTCTGATGTAATTAACGAGCAAACTGAACAGTTCAACTGTAGCATACCATTTTAGTGATTTAGATTTTCACCAGGCTGTTAAATGTAAGGCTGTTAATAAGATTTCTATCATAAATAGACATTGCTCTTTCCAAGTTTTGCCATCACTGAGACAGACACCTTCATGTGGCTTTTTGCTTTAAAGTAACTATAGCTAGTGTGGGACAGGTGTATACTGTGGCATGTTGTTTTACTTAAACCCACTTGTCAATGTGCAATTTACACCTCTTTACCCAGGCATAGCCTAACAACTCTCTCAAAACATTAAGAAATCTTGTCTCTCTCACCAACAGAAGTTGGTCCCATAAAAGATATTACCTCTTCCATGTAGTGAATTCATTCCCATTAAGGCCCTCAGCACCAAAGTTGTACAGTACTACTTTAACTATACAGCATAGTTAAAGTGTTATGACCTCCTAGTGTGGATGCAGCTATGTTGGTATAAAGGTGCTTATGTTGGTATAGCATATTCCTGTAGAAGGGGAATAAGCCATATACTACTATACGCACTTTTATACTAGTATAGCTGTGTCCACACAAGGGGTCCGTTATTCTGTTATAACTATTTCTGTTAAAAACACATCCCTAACTGAAAACAAAAAACAAAAAAAACTGAGGAGTCCTTGTGACACCTTAGAGACTAATACATTTATTTGGGCATAAGCTTTTATGGGCTAGAACCCACTTCATCAGATGTCTGAAACAAAAGATACAGGAGCAGGTATAAATACATGAAAGGATGTGGGTTGCTTTACTAAGTGTTAAGTCAGTTTAAGGAGATAAATCAATTAACAGCAGGATACCAAGGGAGGAGAAACGAGATAGTTATAGCCAGTCTAAGATCTGTAGAGCAGGACTTAGTGAGTTAGTCACCCATCCTCCTCTTTCAGTTTGCCTAATCATGCCTAAAATCTTCTAAAGTGCAGGAAACTGCACTTGCTGTTTTGCAATTTGTGAGAAAAGACTTCAGGATTCTCCTTTTTTCATGTGTATTGCTTTCTCCTTTGCATTTTCATATTCACAGACCTGGTTATCCTATTCTTCCTGAAAATTTTACCAAACTGACTTTAAAAAAGGAAAAGATAAAAGAAAAAATGCTGTCCTTAATTGATTTTTGAAGTATATTTTGCTTTTTCATAAGGTTCAAATAAGTGCTGCTGCATCTAATGCACCAAAGATGCAGAGTCATAACTTTTTTGTAATTGTAATAAAAAGGGGAGTGAGGAAGGTCAGACTGCTGAAGACAGGTTTCCTTGTTATTTTCAAGCAAACTTTCTCAATTTTCAGCAACTCTTTGTGTTATTTAATAACAGACTTAGCAAAGCCACAGCTACAATTGATAACACTTGGTTCTTTGAGAGTGTCCTTCATCAAAGAGTATCAAAATACTTCACAAAAGGAAGGGGGTGCTATTTTGATATACAGATGGGGAAGCTGAAGCATAGAGTTGAAGTGGTTTGGTCATGAATATATACAGCGAGTACATGGCGGAGCCACAAATAGAAGAAACACAGTCTTTTGCTATCAGCACAGTATCTACGTGATGTATATGATACTATGTTTACATGCTGACTTTATTATTCAGAACTAGGGAATACTGAATGTCTAACTGCAGTATATAACTGAATGTGAAATATCTGGAAACAATTTAGCCACAACTGAATCATGGAGACAGCAATAAATGATATAGTTAGTCATGTGTAATAGATTTGATCATTTATTGCTACAGGGCATTAGTAATAAAAACCATTACCAAAAGTTAGTCAACCTTATAATCCCACAAAGCAAAACATATTAGTTAACTATTAATTTTTCTTTTATATTAATAATTTTCAATTATCATAATACATAGAACAAGTTTTTTTTTTTTTAAATTAAAATTTGTCTTGGGTTTCAGGTAGGTATACAAACCAGAAAGAAAGAAAACATTGACAGTGAGAAGAGGAGAAAAGAAGCAAAAGAAGGGTGAATAAAAAGTGTGTAGTAGTATGATACCTAGGATTACAGTGTACAACAATGGATCATTGACTTTTATGTTTCAAGGAATAAATACAATGGGCCAGATTCTAATTTATACTAAGACCCCTTTAGACCTTTCTGGTGTAAAATTACATTTATACCCACTATACAGCCCCTTTACCCTACCAGAATGGTATAAAGCAGTGTTGGTGTAAATGAAACTCAGGATCAAAATGTTTTCAAAGAATTCAAGACTATTAAGTCTCTAGTAAGCTATTATTTCCAAAACTGCAGTTTAGTCACAAATTTGATTCATGAGTCCAATCCTCTCTGCACAGGGATTTCTTCCATCACTGTAACACTAGATTTTTTGGGCTAGATATTGACTTCATCTCTAACAAGGGCCCTCTTTTTGTCAGCCTTTGTGAAGGGAGTTTTCAAAAACAGGCCCCATAAACTGTAATCTATAGCAAATGTGACTAACAAATTGGAAATAAATTGACCCATATAGCTGCCATTTAATTTTGAACTTCCTTGGATGACCAGTAGCACTTGGAAAAGACTGTAAGCAAAGCCTATTCGTAAAACACATTTGGTGCTTCAGAGAAAGGAGGAATCCCACAATGCAACAGGCCAAACATGCAATGTTATGAGGAAAAATCCCTTCTCCAAGCCCTACGGTGATTAGCTTTTGCTCTGAAGCAGGAGGTTTCATTACCCTTGTTCAGCTTCAGTGCTCTGGATTTGGCAGGGGTCCTGTACATGTGAGGCATCCGCCTCCTTAGAGAATTAGAGGCAGATTTTCAGGGCGTTGTGTGAGGAGTTAGTTGTACAACTCCCATTAACATTAATGAGTGATGTGGGTGTAACTTTCATGCATCAGGCAGAAGATGTTTCCCTAAATGAGTTCTTCCTGCCTTTTATTTTAAATGTATTTCTATATTCTTCTGTATAAGCAAAATATGTACCATGAGTCACCTTTAACTATTTAAAAGACACCACAGGAAGCTGCAAGTTTAGTCAAACATTTGATTCACAAGTCCAATCCCCTCTGCAAAGGGATTTCTTCCATCACTGTAGCACTAGATTTTTGATCTAGATATTGGCTTCATCTCTAACAAAAGGCCCTCTCTTTCTGTCAGCCTTTGTGAAATGGAGTTTTCAGAAACAGGGCCCATAACCAAACCTAAGACAAGCTAAATAAAATATTGTGAGCCTGATTTTCATTCACACTAAGGCCACTTTACACCATTCTGGCTACATAAAGGGACCTTAAAGTGTGTGTAAATGTAATTTACACTTAATACTTACACATGCATTTAATAAACTTTAAAATATGAAAATAGCAATACTGTAGATCTTAACAATCTGAAGCTCTTTTTGCTTCATTTCATAAAGTGTTGGTGGTTGTGTCTCCCAAGCATACTTCTTTTTTTCAGACATCTGCCCAACCTCTGCCCACTTTCCTTAAAAAAAGGCTTGAAAAAAACCAAACGTTGGTGTCAAGTATCAGAGGGGTAGCCATGTTAGTCTGAATCTGTAAAAAGCAACCGAGGGTCCTATGGCACCTTTAAGACTAACAGAAGTATTGGGAGCATAAGCTTTCCTGGTTAAGAACCTCACTTCTTCAGATGCAAGTCCTCTTGCATCTGAAGAAGTGAGGTTCTTACCCAGGAAAGCTTATGCTCCCAAGTTTTGGTACTTACAAGTGAGAACTATTTGAAGCAGAAGTGCTTTCGAATCCCATGCTCTTCTACATCACTCTAGAATTGAGTTGATCTATAAAAATACATGAACATCTTTAAAAACTTTAAACTTTCAGACCATTAATTAAATGTTAAACTTCAAGCTTGGTTTGTTTTGTAAAGTTCCTTCAGACTTAATCAGGCCAAGTCTGAAGACTGTTCTGTAATATTGTAATAAAATCTATGTTTGCAAAAAATTCATCCTATTTCCTCTGTATTTGAAATTTTGATCAATATGTCAAGATTTAACATTTCAAAATTTCTGACTGACTCCAGAAATGGTTTTTTAAAGGGATAAACTCAAAGGTGAAGAATTAAGGTTGAGCTTTTGCCTTTTCACTACTTGCTTCACCAACCCTAGCTCTGTATTTTCAGACTTCTGAGTAATATTAACATTGCAATATCACTAATCACTTTTCATAGAATCTCTCTTTCTTTCGAAGCTATGTCTTTTAAATGTACTTACTTTCCCCATGAACTATAGAGATAACTTGTAATTCAGGATCCTGGGGTATCCATAGTGAAGAGGTAGCTACTAAGCAGGGATGGTTACCAAGTAAAACATACAGAAGCTTCCAAACTAAAATTTATGATGGTTTAGAATGAGAGCTCATTCTATTAAAGCACAACCTTAGGATGCCTTGAATGTATACTGTACTCTTAAATGTATAAAAGGAAATGCTCTCTGGGATATACTTCTTATGCATAGTAGAATAATTGGTAGGTGATGAAAAGGTGAGAGATAATTGGCAAAATCACCAGTTTGAGATAAACACCTGGCACATCTGTGGCATCACCAAGCATTCTATGCTTTAGCATCATAAAGATATTCAGTATCATAAAAATAACACTTTATTTAACCTTTCTGTAACAACTTTAGGAGCATTAATCTGTTACAGTAGGCTGTGTGCTTGGCACATGTGAGTAGATAAGAATGTGTAATTAAATCTTAAATGTGTATTTGTAGCAATATGGTTTTTAAAAAGCATGTGATGGCAATTAATAGAAAGACTGGGATGGCTGAAAAGAATATCATCCTTAGTTAGAAGTTGTATTCAACAAATAGAGTCTCACAGTACATCAACGTCTTTTTATTTACTGCTTTGTATTGCTTTATGAGGATCCCACAGTGTTTCCCCCCCCTTCCTATACCCCCTTCCCTACCAGCGGGAGAGATAAATGATATGTCTGAGCAAAGAAAAACATTTTAAGCCTGTTCCTGGAGTATTTTAATTTTCTTACTACATGGCTCCAATTATGGATCTCTCAGTCCAATGTTCAAAATACTTTGTGTCTGAGAACAGTACTAAAGAGAATGCACATTGTACATCTGTATGCTTTAAAAGGGCAGACTGTGGCATCAGGTCTTGGGATTTTCACTGAGTGCCATTCCCACTCAAATTGTCTCAAAAGAAAGGAGACATTGCAGAAGCCTTGCCAGGCTTGATTGGGACATGTGCCATATCCCTCCCTGTTTTAGATAAGCTCATCAGGAGAGATTCAAGCTAATGGTGAAGAAATTGAAAATCCACAATTTGCATTAAGATTTAGATGTGTGGTTTTTATTCTTTCATTTGTATTCAAAAGAAATTCTGTGCCTGTTTTCTAATGTCTTTTATATATGGGACTTTTATATATGGGACTCCTTTTATATATGGGACTCCTACCCCACCACAATGGGGTCTTTACATCACTCAGTCCCTTTACCTTGCATAAAGGGGCTGAAGTGGAGTGAGGATCTCAACCCCTATCATTAAGCAGTTAGTCGAAAGCAATAAATGTTGATAGTTAAGGTTCCTGGTGCACAATTAACTTGGTCACCTTGCAAGTTCTGTATATTTTGCAGTATTGACTAAAACCAATACAATACATTATGGACTGTTGCGTAATATAGTTATGTTCTGTGGGAGAAATGTGACCAGTGGAATTGTCTTTTGTTTTTGTTGCATTAATAGTAGTTTTTTGTTTCTCTTTTATTTGTGAATAAATAAAAACAAAACCAAGAAGTCCAATCCTCAGTTTGATATTGACAGGCACTTTGGTCAAATGTGCCTCTTAAATAATTATCAAAAGTTATGTACTTACACAAATAGCAGTGCATACCTTTTGGATAGCGATATGTACTTGCACGAGATTTTTCCTCTCTGGGTGCTTCCAAACTGTCATAACTTTGTTTATACAAAGCTAATATTTTCAAAGCAAGCAAAGGCACCACACCCTGATGCCAGGCTCATATGATTCAGACACACAGTAGTTTATGCTTTGCACACCTCCCCCTTTTAAGGAGCTATAAGTATACATCTGGGCTTAAAATAATAAACCATTGTGTCATTCAGGCAGAGGGTGAAATTCAGAAGACAAGATAACCAGCCCATATCCCCATTTTCATCAACTGCAGATCTTCTTCTGTTCTTTCCACTTTGAAGCAATTGTTAAACATGCCACATCACAGGTCAGTAAGTGTGTGCCACTCCTACGTACACACCATTCTCCTCTCATACCCACCTTTCCAAATCCTTACCCTCGATAACATTATATAAATATAAACTGACCGGCAGTTCTGATTTCTCATTTTCTGCTGGTCGACACTGGATAATGCCTATCAGTATCAGTCCTGGCATAGTCTGATATTGTGCTGGCATTAGGGAAATAGATAAAGCAGTTTGTTGTTGATTATAATCCTTCCAGTGCAACAGCTGGCAATTCCCATGAAAACTTACCTTTGCTTGTACAGAAAGTCAACAAATTGGGGTTGACACACATATGAGGGTGTGACAGACACTGCTCCTTTAAAACCTTTTTGTACCTAATACATTGAGAGTTTGGGATTAAAAGTGCATTACAGATGGTAACTAAATATGCCTCACAATCTTTCTGTCAGGTGGATACAGGATAAATAAGTTCACTTAATATTTTCATAGATTTTAAGGCCAATTAGATCTTCTAGTCTGACTTCCTGTCTAACAGGATTTCATTCAGTTACTCCTGTATTGAGTCCAATAACTTGTGTTAGGCTTTAGCCAGTCTTCCAGAAAGACATCCAGATTTGATCCAAAGACATGAAGAAACAGACACTCCACCATTTCCCTTGGTAGATTAACCATTAGAACAATCACTCTACTGTTAAAAAATTAATGCTAAGTTTCTAATTTGCATGTGTCTATCTTTAACATCCAGCCCATGTGAGAAGCACCCTTTTAGTTGTTTGAGTTTCTGTGCCTTTGTTATTGTCAACAATGTAATATGCACAAAGATGCCTACTCATTCAACTATTCAGTCAGCTCCAAGTACAGCTTCACCCCTTCACACGACTCTTTTCATAGCCCATTCTTGAGAAATCTCGGGGAACAAGGTCTAAGATTGTTGGCACAGTAAACCTCCCACATCCTCTTGGCCACTCTCCCCACAACAGTTACCCTTTTCTGCTCATAAAGACATTTAAGTTAAGAAGCTGGGTTATTGTTGGGGGTAGTGCTGGTGGCTGCAAAAGGGCACCTGATGATGAGTAAAGAGGTCTGGGTTGCAAAGGTTCTTTCCAAACCATCCGGCTGCATTTGACTTCCTGCCAATATCTGGATTTTATGGCTCTGTTTGCACAGTGTTTCCTCCAGGATACACACAGCCCTAAAGTTATGTATCAATTATTGCCCTCTTTTTAAAAAATTCTCAGGAGTGAAAAAATAATTTGACAGTGATGAAAATGGCCATACCTACTGCTATTTTTGTGTCTTGTTTGGTTCGTCCCAGACAGTGAGAAGGGAGACTGTAGGGACACAGGAATTTGGTGAGATTTTTGAATATGTCAAATATGAATAAGACATTCTCTTGATGATGCATATGAGGGTCTGTAAAAGTCAGAATATTGTTTATACCATGCACAGGAAATGCTGAATGATCAGTGTTGACCAGGTCATGCTGCAGTCATGCCAGGTTTATTGGAAGACCCTGAGTGGACAAGTGAAGAGTACCACCTCCTACTGCCTGACCATGTAATCAGTGGAAGGCAAGACCCCCATCACCCACTGATGTTCTCTTTGATATACCACATCCCTCCAGATTATACATTGTACATATCACCCAGACTAGTGTGCTGCAGATTGTGGAAAAAGAGGTGAACCTGTTGTTCCATGACCCCTACCCAGACTGTGCATGTGAAGGAACTAATTCCAGATATTAAAGGAAATTCTCACCAGGTGTGGAAGGTGGAGACAGGGACTGCTCAACCAAAGTCTCAGTTCACAGCAACTGGTATGAGGTTGTTCTCTTTTTGTCTGCATTATACTTCCAGTGACAGTGCATATGTGAAGGGCTGGCTGCAGCCTCTAGCTCAGAGAATGATTTCTCCCTATAAACATTGACTGATTTGTTACACTCTCCACAGTGAAATAGTGAATAGCTTTCGCTAGGACATGAAAGAGAAAATAATGTGAAATCTAGCAATCTGCATTAATTACACTGCTAGAAATAATTGCTGAATGGTTTGGTCTACGGCCATACAGGATGGTGTATGCACTTTCTTCCACTCAGGAGCGAGGGGTCCAGGGATGAAGGGAGCATGTGACCTGGTTAGAGTATGATACTTGGGATGAAATCCTCCACACACACCCCGAAATCAATGGCAATTTTGCCATTGACTTCAGTGGGGCCAGGATTTCACTACTGCAGTCCAAATACCTGGGTTCTCTTCCAGGTTCTACCGCTGATTCAGTGTCTCTCCTTCGTAAGTAATGTTACTCTCTCTGTGAACTCATTTTCCCATCTATAAAATGGATATAACACTTCCCTACCTCACAGTTCTGTTGACAGGCTTACTTGCTTAAAACAGTGCAAAGTAATATTATTTGTATGAAAAACACGCATATGCAATAAGTGCACAGAGAGCCAGATTCTGATCTTAATTACACACAGGAAATCCAATTGAGCATCACTAAAGTCAAGGCACTTACCTGGGATTTAGCCCAGCATAACTATTATCAGGATCTGTCCCAGTCTCAGACAACTGAATATTAACAAGTGATGTAACTAGCAACTCTACCACTAAGAGATTAACGAACTGTGTTTACTGACTGCAAGGCCCTAATGACAATCCTTTGGCTTTTCTTGACATAAAGCCCAAACAGTCTCACCCATAGGCAGTCTGTTGCCTTTCTTCAGCTATTGTATCACCTTTAGTCAAAGCTTCCAGTCCATCTCCCTCTAACCATGGTGGCGTGACAAGCAGTAAGAATACATTTTTCTCAGCACTGAAAGATAGCTGGAGCCAGATCTCAGGGTGGCCAGCAGTTCAAAGGGCCATGAATCCCCTTTTGGTGCATGATTTATCCAATAGTTAATTACTTAGCTTATAGCTTTACTCACAATGTACTTAGAACCACAATTGTTATTGTACTTAAACCCTTTTAGTTATTTTGTATACTCTTTTTTTTTTTCCTTCAACATTAATCTTCCTTCATGAGAACAGAAGTGAACAGAACAAAGCCAATTATTTGCCAATTTAAATGGGGGGGGGGGGAAATAGTGGCTAAACAATAATGAAACTAATGATGAATGTCATTCAATTAATATTTATAATGTGCAACAATATTAACAGCAAAATTACCTTACTTGTGCGTTTGACAGCTCTGTGGTTGCTTAAGAACTGACTGTGGATATTTTGCATATTTTCTTGCAAATAGTGTATTATTTTCAGAATTATTTTTATCCTTAATTGACATTTTGTTTTGAAATTACTATTTTGTGCATACTAAAGCTCTGTAAGTGATCTGGCTAGGCATCTGATTTTGCCTGTCACTTTATCATACAACTCCACCAAAGGCAGCCAACCAGCATTTCAGATGCAACTTATTGGTAGACTCCTCTATGAAGTATCATGTTCATAGGCTGTCCAGGGCTGGAGCACCCAGAGAAAAAAAATTAGCAGGTGCTTAGCACTCACCAACAGCCTACTGTACCCCTGCCCCCCAGGACCTCTCATCCACTGGCAGCTCCACCACTCAACCTCCACCTCCCGCCCAACGCCTCCCACCTCATGCATTCAGCTGTTTTGCAACATGCAGGAAGCACTGGTGGGGGGAAGGAGAAGAGCGGCGATAGGGCACGCTTGGAGGATGAATGGGGTGGGAAGAGGCGGCGTGGGGCTGGAGTCGGGCAGGGATGGGGGCTTGGGAGAAGGGGCAGGGTGGGGGTGCTGTCTGGGGCAGAGCTGGGGTTTGAGCACCCCTGGTGCCCAGAGGAAGCCAATGCCTGTGATCATGGCCCCCATTAACATGAAAAATCGGTCCCACGGGCAGATGGGGAAGATACCTTCTTAATTATGAATATTGCAGTAGTGTCTAGAGCAGGGGTGGGCAAACTATGGCCCACGGGCCGTGTCCGGCCCATCGGAACTTTTAATACGGCCCTTGAGCTCCTGCTGGGAAGTGGGGTCGGGGGTTTGCCCCGCTCTGGTGCTCCAGCCGGGGAGCAAGATCGGGGGCTTTACGCATGGCTCCCAGAAGTAGTGGCATGTTCCCCCTCCAGCTCCTACGGAAAGGGGCAGCCAGGGGGCTTGCACGCTGTCCCCACCCCAAGCGCTGCCCTCCCGCAGCTCCCATTGGCTGGGAACTGCGGCCAGTGGGAGCTGCAGGGGCGGCACTTGCAGATGGCGCAGAGTGCAGAGCTGCCTGACCGGCGCCGTGCCGCCATGTAGGAGCCGGAGGGGGGCATGCCACTGCTTGCAGGATCTGCTTGAGGTAAGCGCTCCACAGAGCCTGCACCCCTGAGCCCCCACCCGTGCCTCCTCCTGCCCTCAACCCCTCAGTCCCAGCCCGGAGCACCCTCCTGCACCCCAAACCCCTCATAGCCAGCACTATCCCAGAACCTGCATCCCCAGCCAGAACTCTCAACCCCCCATGCACCCCGGCCCCCTGCCCCAGTCCTGATCCCCCTCCTGTCCTCCGAACCCCTCGGTCCTAGCACGGAGCACCCTCCTGCACCCCAAATCTCTCATCCCCTTCACTTACCTGAGAGATAGGTAACTTGGATTCAAATCCCTCCTCTCAAAAGACTTCTTGTGTGATTGTGGGCAAGTCACATTTAGTCTGTTTATGCTTCAGTTCCCCATCTATAAAATGGAGATAATAGTACTTCCCTACCTCACAGGGGTGCTGTGAGGATAAATATGTTAAAAGATGTGAGGCACTCATGCTATGATAATGGCAGCCATATATGTACCTAAGGCAGATCGACAATAGTCAGTCTTAACTGCAATGGCAAAATGGTGTAAAATATAATATACACATTTTTCTCTTGGACTTAGTACAGTGAGTTTGGTTAGGTTAGTTCCCATGCAGTTGCTTGGACAGCGTAGAGACTACCAAACAGATCATGCGCCTCCTGGATGTTCTGTCCTAAGACAAATCTGGCATGTTATGGTGTAGAATGTCTGTGAGGGATAGGTATCTGTTGACATTCTCCAGCCATCATATTTTATGTCTTCTGTGGGGGAGGAGGAGAGCTGTCTTTTCTATCCTGGTTTCACTGACTCGGAACCAAAGATGATTCTCACAAGGAAGTTGGTAGGCATTTGAAGCAGATGACCATACCACCTTAGAGCGCCTTGAGTGACCATTTGAGAGAGCAGGACCTGTTTAGTTAGAAAATGGTACTGTACTGTAAATTGAAAACTGTACAGTACAATGCTAACTTATAATACAATATAGACAATGTTCTTTTTTTAGTGGAGTGGTTTGCATGCATATTCTAAATGGGGATTTAACTGTAATGTTTTGGCTCAAATTTGCTTTGTTTAAATTTTTCTTAAAAATGATGTTCTTATTAGCAGCCCTGCAAACACACCCCGGGATCTAAATGTTATACTGAGCTTTTTCTAGCTGGTACATCATTATTAGTAATTAAGGTTCTGCAGGCCTAATTCTTCTCTCAGGATATGTCTACACTACAGAGATTACACCGGCATAGCCCTGAGGCATAAACCCAGTCTACACCAGGGAGTTTTTCTGTCAGGGCAGGAACAAAACCTCCCCGAATGAGGCTAGCTCCATTGATGGAAGCACTCTTCTGTTGACATGGTTGTATCTACAATGAGTGTTATGTTGGCATAGCTGCATCTGTCTGGGGTGTGATTTTTCTCAGCAACACCTATGAAACTTCAAGTTGAATTTTCACAGGAGCCTAAAGGCTGGTCTACATCCAAACATGCATCAAAATAACTACGTTGGTTTTAATTCACATCATATATTATTTTAGCGTACGCCTGAATTTTTCTGAATAAAAGTGCTTACACACAGACTTGCTTTGAAATAGTAAAAGGTGTGAATTAAAACAGATTTAGGCCTGTCTACACTAGGAATTTACATCGGTCTAGCTATGTATCTCAGGGGTGTGAAAAATCCAAATCCCTGAGAGACATAGCTATACCGGCCTAACCCCTGTGAAGACTGTGCTAGGTCAACGGAAGAATTCTTCCATTGACCTAGCTAGAACATCTTGCGGAGTTGGATTATCTATATTGACAAGAGAATCCCTCCTGTCAGCATAAGTAGTATCTACACTGAAGCAAGACAGCAGTGCATACATTAGTTATTATGGTGCAAGTTTGTATGTAGATCAGATGTCAGGGAGTTATGCCTTGTCTATACTAGAAAGTGGTATCATTTTAACTATGCTAGTATAGTTAAGCAGTTTTAGTCCCCCTAGTGTGGACAGATGGAAGCACTTGTCTGTCGACATAGCTGTATCTATACAGGGGGTTAGGTCTGCATAGCTTTGTTGGTCAGGGGTGTGGACTTCTGACACCTTTTGACCTATTTAGCTATGATGACTTAAATTTTACGTGTAGACCAGACCGATGAGTTGTACCAACTATAGTGGTTAAAAAAAAATCCACACCGCTAACCAAAATAGTTATAGTGGTACAATTTTCAAGTGTAGACAAGGCCTTATACACCCAAATCAAATTGAAATTAAGAGACATCTAACTCTCTTAGTTGTGGTCTACCTACAGTTTTTGTACGAGTTGTATAACTATTTCAGTCAGGGGTATATTTTACCAATATAATTATATTGGTACCAACCTTAGTGTACACGCAGTTATAATTGTATAAAAATGCCTTATATTAGTATTGTTCCTCTTCTTGTATGGAAATAATCTTTACCAGCATGAGTATCTTTTTACTTGTATAATTGCATTCACACTAGTGGAGATTGTACCACTTTAACTATACTGATATAGTTTTTGTATGTAGACAAGCCCCGAAGATCCTTTTATATCACTAAGCCCAAGCATTCAGAAATCATGAGTCAGGTCCTAAAAATCATTAAAATTGTTTAAAAATCATGATATTTAAAAAAAACAAAACAAAAAAATCCTTGCCTTCTGGATTTTGACCCCCTGGGGTGCAGTCAGGCTATGTTTTCAAGCTTTTTGATGCACCCACAAATCATCTTTTTTTTTTTTAATTCAAACTCACAATTATAATTTGACCCCAGTGTTAGGGACCAGGATGTGGGCAGTCATACCTGGTGGTCAGAGCAGGCATTAGAATCAAGGGTCACAGCCAGAGTCAGGAACCCAGAGTCAGAACCACAGTCAGAGGCCAGATGCCAGAGCCAAAGGTCAGAACAGAAGTCAGAAGTAAGGAATCTGAGTCAGGGGTCAGAATTGGGTTATCTGGAGTGAGGCAAGGCTGAGTCCATGGCTGGAATCAGACAGGAGCAGGACCAGAACAAGTCGGTGCAGGAGCTATTGAGCCATGGGCAAATGCTTTGAACAGCTAGTGCCCTGCTGTTGCTGCTGATCTTAAAAGCAGATCTGCTAATCCCTTTGGGTGGGTTGGCCAATCAGGCAGCTCAAATGTGTGACTGCCTGGGGCTAATACGTCTGGGACATTCTGTGACACTGCACCTGCGCAGAATTCATGTCCCCTGCAGATTTCTTTGCTTCCCCAGAGAAAAATGACCTCTGAGCCCCCTGCACTCAGACCCCCCCCATCACCAAACTCCTCCCCTCCCACATCTGGACCCCACAAAGCCCATCTCCTCTGCATCTGAACCCCCACCCCCTGAAACCAGACCACCTTCCACTGAGCCCTCCACACTCAAATCCCCACCCCGATGAGTCCCCACCTCCCCTGCACCTGGACAACCCTGACAAGCCCCCCGCACCTGGACCCCCCACCCCACTGACCCCCAACCAGCTGCACCTGGAATTTTGCAGAATTTTAAAATATTGTGCACAGAATTTTTAAGTTTTTGGTGCAGAATTCCCCCAGGAGTAAGTTAAGTTAGCTGGTAAGGTAGGAGCTGGGGTTTTAAGAAGAAAACAAAATATCACAAGACTCACTATAAAACTGTGAGAGTTGACAACACTGCTACTTTGAAAATCTCAGCCACCATTGCTCAGCCCTTAGTTTGTCCTGTGCAAACCCATTGGCGTTAGCTGAGCTGCAGAATTATAACTGAGAATTTAACACTGCAGTTAAAACTTAGTTAATAAACGTATTGTCTCAAAACGTTCCTTATTTAAAGGGACATCATTCATTTTAGTCCCAAAGTTACCTACGTTCCATACAAATTTGGTATCCTTTCCAATTTTCTGATTGAAGATTATTGAGATTCGGAATTAACAGTCATGGAAATGAGGTTACAGAAAGAGTTATTAACACTAGGAGACTCAATCCTACAGAACCTTGAGTTTTCTGCATGACTAATTTTTGTTTGCTTGTTTACCTCATTTTGGGTCTTTGTCTCACATTTGAGCCTTGCAGGCTGAGAGGTATGGATGCACATGAGCAGACTCTGTATTTTTCTCCCACAGATACACTGACTCTCCAATGTTAACAGCAGGAAGAAGTGGTCCAATTTAATATGACTGACTACACATCAGAGCAGATAATTTGAAAGACTCCCACTGACTTCAAAGGGAACTGGATAGGGTTCTTTAATTTCTGGCCCCGGTTCCAGAAAGCATTTAACACATGCTTAACTTTAAGCATTTGATTAAGTCCTATTGATGTCAGTAGGGTTTAGGCGCTTTACTGAAACCTCTAATGTAAAAATAAGACAGGTGAACCAGTTGGAGAAAACAGAATAACCTCCCTGACCCTTTTGCCCAAAGACAGTATTTATTTATTTGGTTAAATGCTGTTTATTCATTATTGTTAATTTTGTTGTATGCCTGATTTCTGGCCAGAAGTGGAAGTTCCAAAATATGCAAAAAAAGGCTGTTGTTTTAGGGGATATTTCCTCCATGACTCTTAGCAGGAAGTACTGGACATTTGAAGAGAAAACTCACTCTGGAAATTTCCAGCCCAGTTTTGCAGACCTGAATAATATGGAAAAGTATCCAAACTTTAGGCAATTTATTTGAACTGCCCCAAAGTCCAAACTTTTTGAGGCTCCCCCCATCACAACCCAAGGACAGCATAGACTTCTCTTTTCTTTTTAAGAAAAGACATGCGGAATGGAATGTGATGACGAGCAAGCAATAACAAAACCAAGAGAAATGCTAGTTTCAACTAATTGACTAAAGCAGTTAGATCCCTTTTTGGTCATGTTTTTAAAGCCAAATGGAAGGGGCAACTTTCTGATTTAAATTGTTTAAGAAAAAAAAAAGAAAAAATAATAAGAAGAAAAGCACACAGTGTATTAAAAAAAAGATCTAAAATTTGCCTGAGTGTAAGTATGCTAACTAGTGCGGAGTTCTCCAAATATGGACTAAATGTGATTCAGAGGGGCATGAGCCAGGTCTCACGAGTAAACAAAATAAAAATACCAGAGGGAATGTTTTAATAGCTTTTTTCTTGTTCCCAGCTCAAATAGTTTCTTTGCTTAATTTCTTAAAGTCTGAAGCACCATTAGGCTATTAGTTATTTTGAATCTGTGATATTGTACACACCAGGCCTGATTCTTCACTCTCGTACACTAACTTTCCACTATGAAATTCCCTGGAAATCAGTGGAGTCTAAAACACAAATGTTGGGAATTAGACCCATTATTTCCAACAAGCTGTTTTGCAAATAAACCTTTTAACAAATGGAAAATCACTATTTGTCCAACTCCTGTAACATGTACAGAGGGTGAGAGTTAAAGCTCTGATGAGCATATACAAATCTCAGTATGCTGAACTTCCCCCCCCCCCAAAAAAAAGCTTATTAATCTATCTGATGAAAGAGTATCTTATAATTAGAGAAGCAACATGGAGACAGCACAGGACTGGAACTCAGGAGACGTGTGTTCAGTTCCCAGGAGACGTGTGTTCAGTTCTCTGCCCTCAGGCAAGTCACTGCCCCTCTGACTCAGTTTCCCCGTCTGTAAAATGGGGATAATGATACTGACCTCCTTTGTAAAGCACTTTGAGATCTACTGATGAAAACAGCTAGGTATTAGCATTATTACTGAGACTTATGCCGGTAGCCAGGAATTCCAGAATTTGTCTCATCCCTTTGGCTCATTTATTGTCTGTAAGCAAGACACTTCACCTCACTGTGCCTCAGTTTGTCCATCTCTAAATTGGGGTTACTAATATTTACCTACCTGAAAGAGGTGTCATGATAATCAACCCTGTTTGCAAAGTACTTTGAAGGTGTTAAGTGCTAAGCATGATTTTTACAATTAGTAATGTGCAAACTGTACAATAATTCAGAGGTCTGGCATGGTTTAGATAAGTTTCCCAGAGTATGGACTCTCATCTGAATTAACCAAACTTTATTTTTACCTAAGTGTATTTCAGGGGCCAAACTCTGACTTAAAATTAATAGCTATAAATGTGAAATCGCCAGCATTTTTGGAAGACTGACACCCTTATTATATCCCCAGAATTAGTGAATGAATTTTAAGATATAATTTTTTTCTACTTTACATGCCTAATTCTTGGGGTAAGGGAGGCGAGCGGTCAATTGCTGAGCACATGCCCTAAAAGGAACTAAAAGGCCCTTCAGAATAGATACTAGTAGGAAGGCAGCCAAGCTTCCTAGCCACAAGCACTGGAATATAGCAAAGAATGGGCTTTCTTTTACGTCAAGGTAAGGCAATAAGCTCGAGGCCATCCTCATCTCCCACTGGCTTTTGTGGGAAGGGGCTTGGCACCATACAGGAACACTAACTGCTGCATGGGATGGGACCCTTGGTATGTTTCTATCCACTGTGATACCTGAGGAGCCTCAATGTTTCAGTTAAATGACCCCGAAGAATTTCAGAATGATTATTCATTTGATGGCATTCTGCTTGCTAAGCTCTCTGAAGGAATGGCCAGTTCTACAGAAAACACTTTAGTTAGCAGATTCCCTGCCATTTCTTTGCTATCTCTGAGGGAGCATAAGTAGACAAGGAGAAACTTGGTCCCCTGGCAGAAATACTGCTTCAAACTCATCAGCAACCTCCTCTTCTGAGACTGTACTTTAAACAGGGAGAAGGCTGCTCTGGCCATGAGGGAGTAGCTATAGTAACATGCATTGTTTGTTTTCATCCCTCTCCCATAATAAGCAGCTTCTGTGAAGTGGACAATATAGACAAGCAGGTTTTAATGTGAGAGAAGACTCTGGCTATATCTGGGTTTTTCTGCAACAGCTGGATGAGTGTGATCATATCCTTTTTCAGCCTTGATTTCTTTGTTAGCAAATCACCAACGTGGCTCAGTTCTGAGTGCCTGGCTCAGAAAACATTATTCCAAGATGGTCTATAGGTTGGGATGGAGAGCAGTTCCTTCCTCAATATAGCTGTACATGATATAGTCAGTGATGCCCATTTTAGATAAAAAAAATTAAGTTCAGTCCCATGGAAGATAGAACTCCATCTTGGTTTTGTATCCTGAAAGATCTTTTACTCTGACAACGTTTTACTTGAACATGGCCCCTAATGCAATCATCACCAACAGTTCGCTATCAGGAAAACCCTGTGCTGGTAGGACAGTGAAAGAAACAGTAGATGTGAGTAAGCCTAGAATCCTTTTGTTTTTCCTGTCACTACCATTTGATTAAAATGCCAAGGCTGAGTATATCTAAGGTGGTCAGGCGCCCAACTCCCATTGACTTTCTTTCATGGGAGGTTTGTTTGATTAAGGATGACAGAATTTAGCCAGTTTTCTTCGCTATAAATGAAACCTGTGATTCAAAGTTAACCAGATTTTGTTAGCTAAACGAAGTTTAAGAGAAATTTAGAGCACATTTACAGGCATTTTCTTGGTGTATCCAGTGGTGGTGGCTTTCTTGCTGGCATATAATTACTAGAACATAACCCAACAACCACTGGATTTCTAGGGAAATTGGAATGAAGTGAGGAAGCTATTTGTTCTTTGGCTCCCCAGAAGAATAAGTTATAAGAAATTTTATGGTGAGGAGGTTAAACCTGTGGAAGTCGTTGCCAGGAGATGTTGTGAAGGCCAAAACTATAACAAGGTTCAAAAAAGAATTAGATAAGTTCATGGAGGATGTGTCTATCAATAGCTATTAGATAAGATGGTCAGAGATGCAATCCCACGCTCTGGCTGTGTCTAGCCTCTGATTGCCAGAAGCTGGGAATGGGCGACGGGGATGGATCACTTGATGATTACTTGCTCTGTTCATTCCCTCTGAAGCACCTGGCATTGGCTGCTGTTGGAAGACCATTGGTCTGATCCAAATTGGCTGTTCTCATGTAAAGAAAGGTAACCCATAAGATCTGAAGCAACTACTTTCACTGAGCATCAGTTTCTCTCTTTGTCTCTGTTTTCTCTTATCATCTTGATCTAATGTTTCGGCAGCCTGGTTCTTTTTCAGGCCACCCAATGATGTAATCACTCAGTACTATGCAAGTAACTTGTCCTTCCCAGATGTAAGAAACTGCTGAACTAGCACAAAAGAAACCTAGGGTGGAAGAGTCATTAGAACGACATTAGAACAAGAGTCATGAATTTCTTTCAGTCCTAATTTCAATTATTTCCTGCTTCTTAGCAGGAAAACAGATACAACAGAATAAGTTCAGGCACATCCATAGAGAGAAAGCTTGCAACTCCAAGAGCTATTTCTTGAATAAAATCTGTCATTTAATAACTTATATAGTCTTTCTTATTTATTTGCGTATAAAATGTTGTAAAAGAAAACTCTATGTCACTTTCATCCAGCATTAAATCTAAGCAAATGATGAGATCTACACTGGTTGATTTTGTATTACCTCCTTTATCCAGACCAACTCCAGAGGGGTTGCATGGGACGCTAATGAGAGACACATTTGGCCCCAGGTTCTTTGCTACATGTACCACTGAGGAATACATCACAAAGCCGAAGATTAAATGCAGCCATTTTAAACAGACTGTCTTTTCTTTAAACTGATGTTAGCTAAACAAAGTTATAATTGCCCATCACAATATTTACGTTTGCTACTAACTCTTCTGTCTGCAAACTACTTGCTTGTGGGAGATGGTGATGGGGAAGAGAGGAAAGTCTACATTTTAGGTCTATTTTGTAATTTATGAAACTTTGGAAGAAAGATTAGGTAGCATTAATTCATCTTATAATGTTTTCACAGGGAAAAATACTTGGCAAAAGAGTATATTATCCAAGCTCAGTCAGCCAGCTCCCAGGGTTGCAGTGCTACTTGCCCCAGGCCAATTATATTTTACATGATCAACACACCCAATAATTAAATAATGAACTGGTTTCTTTTGGAAACTCTATAAAATGTCATAGACCAAAGAATATTTATCTTCCTTCTGATTCCCGCTGAAGAAACCACTGGTTCTTTTTTCTTCAATCAACATGAAGCCTGAAGGGACCCAAATTCAGGAGTGATTATATTTTATGTCATTTATGTGCATTACAAGTTGACAAATTCAACTTCTGATCCCCCTCCTCCCCTGTCAAAGTTATGTTGATCTTATTTTCAGACATCCAAAGAAAGATAGCTCTTGCGGATTTATAAAAGTTGTTGACTGATCTATTGATTCCCAGACCTTCATCTCCCAGGGGAAGCTTTAGCTTTATAAAGTTCATGTCCATAAGGTTCTTGTTCTGACATAAAAGCTGCCGCTGGATTGTGTTTCCCTTCTACAGTGTTGAGCAACAGGGACAAAAAAACCAGAAAATGTTTCTTTAGTACACATCTCGCAGGTGGTCCTTTGACAGAATTCAACCTACATCTAGGATGCAGCTTTTTCCAAAGATAAGAGCATTTTTCCCATTAAAAATAACTTAATTTGAGGAGGATAAAAGCACTTTATTGGAAGTAAACCTCCACTGCTGTAAGTACTGTACATGTTTACATATAAATTCCTATTTGGACATGGTATGGTTCAAGTTTCACTGTTAAAGCGCTGCAGTGGGGACTGTGTTGGAATAAGTAGCTCAGACAAAACAGTGAGGATTCTAACTTAGGGTCACAAGGAAAAGGGCAGGTGTAATGTAGCTGAACACACCACCTCATGCTGCCATCATATCAGATCTCACAACCTAAGATGGATCATTAGCTGGATACTAGATTCCAAGATACCCGGTGGTGCCACACTAAGGAGTGGCAATGATTTGGTAAATAGCACCATTCCTTCTGTGTCGTGTTTGAATCAAAATATCCTGCATGGTGCTAGGAAGCTTACATAACACTATGATCGTACCCTTAGAAATACCTGAGACCGACTGGATACCGTGCTGCTAGTGGTAATATCTTTTGGCTGAATGGTGAAACAAAAGGACTAATATCCTGTTGTCATAAAAGCAGTATTGCCAACCCCACGCATTCAAAAATCACGAGTTTAAAAAAAATGTGGGTTTTTTTTTATTTGCCTTCTAGGATTTGAGCTTTTGGGGGGCACTTGGGCCACATTTTCTAGCTTTTTTTCTGCAACCATGAGAGCTAGAAACTTACAAAAAATGAAAACTGAGATAGTCATCCAATTCTTCTAGGAGCTGGGACTTTAAGAGAACCACCAAATATCCTGAGAGTTGAAATAACATCACAAGAGTTGGTATCACTAAGATCTCATGGCTGGCTTTGAAAGGCTATCCTAGCTCTTCTGACAAAATTCTAGTAACGGTATTGCATTCTACCCACTTAACCCCCTTTTCTGTTTCAATTAGGATTGGGACTCATCACTTCCTGCCTTATACTGTCTTTGTGCACCATTAAATGGCTTCTATATTCCACCCCAGAGTGAATTGTATTGAAGTGATCACTGAAAGGATATCCAGATACTTCTTTGTTTATTCTGGGAAGTGTTTTAGGATTCCTTTTCTGCCCATCTGCTCCATGCAGTTTGCAGATCACCTCTGTTTATTGATAAAAAACAGAGATTTTACTATTGCTAGCTCTGCAGCGCCAAATTACTTAGGGAGGAGTAAACTGGATTCTATCCTGCTTTGTTCATTAATAAAATCAACAACAAAGTTCTCATTAAAGAATATTTATTCCTTGTGATTTAGAGGACTTACTCCAGTCTGTGTCACCGAACTTTTCTCTTTCTACTCCACTTTTCATTCCTCCACTTGTCTGTCACTGGCCTCTGCTTTCTCTTAACAAAATCTTAGAGCTTTTTGTGCAAGAGCCTTCTCCTTTGCAGCTCCTATCACCCGGGCCAGCCTTCTTGGATACCTCTGCCTCACTGACTCTTCATCTGTTTGAAAATGGCTGGAGATGTTGACGGTCTAAAGCCACTTTCTGATTAGCCCTCTCAGTCCTTTTGCCGATGCATGCCTGTACATCAGCTCTTAACAGCACACAGCTACAGCCACATTGTTCCTTGTTTCCAACTACTAAGTAGTATTAAAGGGCAGCTAAAAATACACGAAATACTTTTCTAATATCACTATTCCATGTAAGCAATGTCTGTAGTTTCCACAGGGATGTTACTCCATCTCCAGTGGGAAGAAGTGACCTACATGTTTTTGTAAGTTAGGGGTGCCGTGCTGTGAAAAAGGTTAAGAACCCTTACACTAGACCATATTATCTTGTGGACTAATCAATTGCCAAATTCTTTTTGAAAAATAAGTCTTTATATAATTGCACAAGTGTAAAAGCAAGTTGAACTGCGTAAGTAAAGTTTTGAACTCTCCTATAACTTGAAAACTGCTGAACCGATGTGTTCATAAAAATTCCATCTCAAGAATACATTTCAGGGAGTGCTGACAAGCAAGCACCTCTGCTTAGCTTATATTTTGGCAAAATGTTTCTGAAGCTAGACCACCAGCATCTTTCTGGCCTTGAGAAAATGGGCAAAACCTTCATTGATCTTACCTATCATCCTTGACATATTTTTAGTGTCACGAAAAAGTCAAGAATTCACCATTCAGCACATGCAAGCAATTTACACAGGGAGGTATATGATGTATAACCACCATTACTTACTGCATGGTCTGTGCTGGCACCATTGCCTGATAAAGGCAGGGCTCCAAGTCTTGCATTTAAGCCACATTCCCAATTGCTGTTGTGATTTTCTACAAAACCTTTTCAAGCAGAGTGACACATAATTCTTGTTGACACTAAGAGCTTGTCTAGACTAACCTGCTGGATCGGTGGGCAGCGATCGATCCAGCGGGGGTAGATAGATGCGATATATCGACCGCTGAGCGCTTTCCCGTTGACTCTGGGAGACACCAGAATGAGGAACACAAGTGGAGTCAATGGGAGAGCCTCATATGTCGACTTACCGCAGTGAAGACACTGCGGTAAGTAGATCTAAGTACGTTGACTTCAGCTACGCTATTCACGTAGCTGAAGCTGTGTATCTTAGATTGACCCCGTGCGGTAGTGTAGACAAGCCCTTAGTTTGGAGCAGGAAAGGGCAGGTCTCCCAGATTGACACATAGAGCTGATTGACACAGTAGCACTTGAGTCAGTACTGAACTACTGCCCCCTAGCATGGTGTTAGTGAGCTACAGATGTCATGGTTTGAATGAGACATAAAACCATGTTTCCTTCCACTAACAGACCTTACAAATCCTAGGGTACTTTCGGGTAATTTCTTTCCGTTTTCCTAGATCCCCAGTGAAATTTAATCCTTTACTTCCTCTCCCGCACTGCAAAGTGCTCCAGCCAAATGGAGACTGCACTGCAGTAGTTAATGAAGTGATTTCCTTTTCATAACGGGGACCAAAACGGGTTCATCTTTCTCTGATGAGAAAACCCAGTGGGACTATTTTGATGAGTAAGGCAAGCAGGATTTGGCCCCAAGTTTCCTGCATATGAAAGACACTATCAGCCAAATTTTCAGAAGTTACCACTGATTCTGGATGCCTCCAATTTTGGGGTGTTAAAACTGAGACAGTTTGGGCCTGATTTTCTGAGATGCTGAGCACCTGCAGCTCGTACTGATTTCAACTGGGGTTGAGGGTGCCTCAGTGTGATGCCTTGAGGTTTTATCCAGACCAGTGACGGGTTGTATTACCACCTGCCTTGCTACTGAGGGTGCCTCACATTGCTATGTCTCACAGACCTGATGCCTACAGCCAGCATATAAGCATGCAGGTTGCACCCTGTCTTCTACAGCCCAGCTACTTTTTTGCAGAGTGACCCTAACATCCTCCCAGTTGTGAATTTCCCCCCAAATCATCCTCCAGTAGGACAATTTGCTGAGGTTCCCAGAATTGTGAATTTCTGTGTTACTCTTCTCAACCTCAGCAAATGAGAGTTTTGCTACTGCTAAACTGCGAGACAACTCCCTGACACAGCAGCTTGTATGCCTCACCAGCAAACTCTTCAGGACTCTGCCAATCCAAACCTTGCCTTGCAAGTAACAAACAGTGAACCTCAACTCCCAAGTACCCCAGAGACATCTCCTTGCAGTGTCCAGCCCTCTCGCTGAACACTAACAGAAATTAAGTTCATTGCGCCTTTAAAGAGACAATAAACTGCAGCTCATTAATTTAACTGGGGTTTGACTAACACTCTTATTTCAATCACAGCACTGAATTGGTTTATAGTAAAGCACATTTATTAAACAAAAATATGCTTGTAGTGGCCTGTGATCATCCCTCTCCATCAAGCTTGGAGGGAGGCCACTCTGTCTCACTACGTCACACAGGAGATTTAGGCAAGGCTCTGGCCACCTGGGCCCAGTATTATAGCCCGAGCTTCCTAGCAGGGCAGACAGTAATTTACATAGACTGGGGCTTTGACCCCCCTGTGCGGGGCAGAGTGCAGGGCAGTCTTTAGTCCAGCCTCCTTGCAAGTAATACAGTCTGGGGCTCTGACCCTCTAGTAGGGTAGAGCAATGAGAAAGCTTTAGCCCAGCTAGGCTGACCAGACAGCAGATGTGAAAAATCGGGACAGAGTATGGCGGTAATAGGAGCCTATATAAGAAAAAGCCCCCAAAATCAGGACTGTCCCTATAAAATCGGGACATCTGGTCACCCTAAGCCCAGCCTTCTGGCTAAGGCAGACAGCTAACACACAGGCCTTCAGGCCTAGGGTGAGTAGGCCACCAACCCAGGGATGGAGTCAGCAGCAGGGGGGTAGGGGACCCTGGGCCCATTCTACTCCACCAGGTCCCAGCCAAGGGCTCTAATAGTGGTCGGTGGTCCTGCCACTGGATCAGTGGGGATCCTGCCAAAACACACTGACTTGTATTGTGACAATACAAGCGGGCTAATGTCTGATTTCCCTGAGCTACTTCCTACTACAGTCCATTAGCAGGGCTCTGTCATCTGAGAGTCTTCACTCTCCTTGGAGTAAGCAGCGGCTGGCAGTCCCAACAGCTCCTCTCCACAGGAGTCAGGGTACTACACAACTTGGTAGTGGGGCTGGAGTCCTGCAGTGGACTAGAGACATCTGCCTCCTTCACTGGTTCCCTCCCAACTGAGTTGAAGGGCCAGCCTCTTATACTTCCTGTCCTGCTCCTCTGCTTCTGGCATGGGGCAGAGCTGGCTTGGCTCTACCCACCAGGGGGAGTGTAGTGGTCCCTCCCCATCAAGCTCGGAGAGGGGCCACTCTGCCTCACTACAATGCTTCTAAGACTAAATCTTAATTTCAGCAAGTTACAATCTTTGCCTAAGCAGGTTTCCTACCCATATTCAGGTCCCAGAAACTTCAACCTCCTGCCGACTGAAGGTCACAATGTTCTGTGATTTCAAGAGCTCTGGCCTCTTGAATCCCCCAAATGACGGATACAAAAAATGGCTTTGTGTTTCTGTGTCTATCTCCTAAAGTTAATTGACCCTGCTACAAGAGGCAAGAAAGCTTCCTTCTGTTCATCCTTTCCTGTTGACTTCCTATCCCCTTGCTAATTTGTATGTAAATGGGGCTTCTATTGTTTTGATCCATAATTTACACTGGAAACAGGTAGATGGCTACCTTCCCTCCTGTCTGGGAGAAAACCTATTTCTCCCTATGTTTGGTCACAGACTTTAAAACATAATATTAATGAGTATCCATAATTCCTCACATAATGTTAATGCATACATTTCACATTGATATTAATCACTAGTGTGTCACAGGCTTTCATAAAAGACCTCACTCCAAACACTTTTATAATACAATAAAATTGGATACAATCAGTTGATTAGATTGCTTACCATTTGAGGTTCAGACCCCGGTCTTTATAGTAAACCACTGAAATGAATTCTCAAATAAAATTCCTTTTGTCCTTCGAGGCAGGGCTGCAACCCATTAGGCGACCTAGGCAGTCGCCTAGTGTGCTAGCATTTGCGGGGGCGGCATTTCGGGTCCTTTGGTAGCGACCGCGGCGGCCGGATCTTCGGCCGCCCCGGTCGTCATCGGCATTTAGGTGGAGGGAGCTAGGGCAGGGGGGCGCGGGGAGGGCCGCCTGCAGCAAGTAAGGGGAGGGGTGGGCGGCACGCAGGGGAACTCCCCGCCCCAGCTCACCTCTGCTCCGCCTCCTCCCCTGAGCATGCTGCCCTGCTCTGCTTCTCTCCCTCCCAGGCTTGCGGTGCCAAACAGCTGATTGGCGTCACAAGCCTGGGAGACAGGAGAAGTGGAGCAGCAACGGCGTGCTCGGGGAGGGGGTGTAGCAGAGGTGAGCTGGGGTGGGGAGTCCTGTGGCAGTTCCCCCCCCCCGCCCTGAGGCACCCCCGCGGCAGCTTCCCTCCCCCCCTCCAGGCCCGGGGAGCCGTGACACACCTCCCCATCCCAGCTCACCTCTGCTCTGCCTCCTCCCCGAGCATGCCGCCCCTGCTCTAATTCTCCTCCCAGGCTTGTGGTGCCAAACAGCTGATTGGCGCTGCAAGCTTGGGAGGTGGGAGAAGTGGAGCGGCGACCGTGCGCTCGGGGAGGAACGCTGTAAAAAAAAATTGGGGGCACTGCTTTTTGGCGCCCCCAAATCTTGGCGCCCTAGGCAACCGCCTAGTTCGCCTTAATGGTAGCACCGGCCCTTACCTTCTTTCCTCTTCTGCCCAAAACTAGTCCGGTGAGCTTAGCAAGGTCTCAGAGATGGAGGGGAGCTTGAAAACTAATGGCACCTGCATTGTTCTTCAAATGCTGGTAGATGAATGGCCATCTGAAGTGTTGCTTTCGCCTCTCAACATGCAAAAGCCTCTTCTTGAATTAACCTCATGGTTTTCATACAACAATCAGACAAACATACAGAATGTATAGGGTACATAAATTATTACAGAGCAGCTTCATGCCCTTCACAATAAAGTCCTAATCAAATTCCAGTTTGGGTAATTATATTCTGCTTAACCACACTTCCCTTTAGTTTTAATTGCATGCATTTTTCTATTCCACTTCTGAAAGTGTTGTATGCTGTTGCTCGGTGCTGTTGTTAATGTATTCCAACCCAGAGGTGACTGCATTTCATTGGTGAGAAAATGTATTCCAATGTGTATATATATCTACATCTACTGTATCCATTTCCCTCCTACATGGTCAATATTAGCACCACTCCCAGATGTCAATAAAGGCATTTAGAGGTGTATATATACACACTATAGTTACTGTGGAATCCTGTGGGATGAAGCATGAATGCGTAAACTTGCTTTTAAATGATGTGGTCCAAAAGATCTCTAGCCATTATTTAAATACATCTACTGTGCCTACTCACTTCAAAATACAAAATTTATTTAAAATACACAATAATATTTTTATTTTCCTATCCTGTGAATCTTGACATCAGGAATGTTTCCCATTAGACACATGCTAAGCTGGGCTGATGATTCTGTTTCTATCATCTATAAATCAAAGGAAGAATGTGAAGGGTTGTGATGCCAGTGACACCTCATCACTCCCCTGACCATCACATTTTCACCTGCTCATTGTGTGAACACCTGTGGCTTACTGGCAACACACCAGAGGTGGCAGTGTGTGAGACATCCAGGCTCAGTGCTAATCTTATCCAGCACAATATATGTGTCCCTCCAAGGGAAGTTTTTCTCATGATCCCCAGACTGCTTCTCTGGACCTGATCCTGCACTCCTTATCCACAAGTCCCATTCTTTTGCTGAAGGATTGGAACTGGTATGTCCTTGTAACTATGTCAGATTCATCTATGAGACATACGGTCCCTACTTTTAAATGTGAGTAAAATATAAATCCTAGTAATATATTAAACATTTTTAAAATCTCCACTGTGTATTCCTTTTGGAATATACTGGTTTTTTAAAAACTTTTCATAACATTACTCTCCCTTGTCTCTTTATAGGTCCACCTCACCCCTCCTCACCCTGTTTCCCCTTATCCCTTCAACCCCCTTGCCCTGTCTCCCTCCATGGGCACTCACCATTGTACAGAAAACAGCATGGTGGACAAATGGTGCCCAGCACATGTAGAAGGGGAAGACAACTCGCACTAGGATCCAGGAGGCAGCGTTGCAGAGGCAGTGAGCATCCAGCAGGAGAAGCAGGTCCGTACTACCCCTCTCTGCTCCCAGCCTGGGCCTCTGTCTGGGAGGGCAATGTCCCTCTGCCCCCCTCCCAAACTATGCCCATGGTTCCTGTGTCTATGCAAAAACGTTGGCATCTTTGGTGCGCAACACAGAAAACAACTACTTTCAAATGTATTGGTGTTAGAAACATCTGTTCACTAGGAATTGAACCAAGGGCACAACATATTTCTCATATCTTTTACATACACAAAGAGCAAATGTATACTTTTGTCCTATTAGGCTGACCTTTATTTGAGAGTAAGAGAACAACAAAACAAGAAAAGAACAAAAGTAAAGTCTCAATGAGAGAGCACAATATAGTGTGTCCCATCTTTTACAGATTGCAGCAACTGTGATAGTAAAATGGATATTTTCTGTGGACATAAGCAGAATACTGTATTAGATATACAGTCCAAAGAAAGGCATCACAGAGGCAATTGGCAGGGGCAGGAGAGTCCGAAGTGCTGAAGGACAAAATGTAGCTGTTAACACGACCCTTTCCTCCTGAAGCATCAACTTCAGCAGCCGTTTATGGACCTTTAGCATCTTTTAACCCACTGTCTGTGGTAAATGTTAAACTGGGAACAATGCAAAATTGCAAAGGTGTTTTTTACAATAGATGGGGAATAGAGATTGGCTGGTGGATACATGCTGCTACTGAAATGGCAGCCCAGCTTCTGAGGGATAGGAGAAAGGACCAGTGGTGTAGATGATCTAAGGAAATTTTAAAATAAAGCCAGAAAGAAAAAATATCGAAAAAGAGAAAAGTGGTTATTAACCTCTTCTTTGCTGTTTCTCTTATCCTTCTATTAGTAACTTTTTTTCTGCTGGAAAGTTACATTGTACAATGACCCACCCAAAATATTTTAATGAAATTTTAAAATCAGTGAGCCATATTCCAACAGCAATAATAGATTTCCCCCCCTCTATATCCTAAAGCACTAAAGACAAGACTTTCATAAACGGGGGCCTAAAGTTAGGCTCCTAAATCCACACTTAGGCACCTAAGCCCAAAAACCCTGGAAGCTCCTACTTGGTGCACAGTGCTTTTGAAAATCAGGCAACATATCTGGTATCTAATTATGAATTTAAGAATTTAAGAGCTTAATTTTGGGGCCCCGTTTTTAAAAAATCTTGGCCTTAAAGTGCAGAGACTATAAGTTAAATTTTGCTTTCAATTACCCCATTGTAGCTTCATTGATTTGGGGGAGATGCAACTGAACTGTGTGTGTGTTAGTCAGTCTTAAAAAATATGAACTGAAGGCATTTCATATTCTCTCCAGTTAGCAGTTGTAACAGAGCTGTTTTGTCTAAGAGCTTACCCACTACAGGTCCCTGTAGAAAACCTGAAAGGAATAGCTTTGCATTCAGCTGCAGAAAAAAAACCCTGTGCACTTTGATAGTCTTTACTTTTATACCTACTCAATGTCAGCACCCATTTAGATGTAGATTTTCAAAATGCAATGAATTATTTTAACGGTGCTACAAAACCACTTTGTTTCCCTATATAATAATGCATTCTACTTTTATCCCATAAAACCCAATGAGAGCTATGTCTACTATCGTGCATGTGAGGGGAAAATCTGTAGTGAACATGTACTAGTTGAGTTCTAGAAAGACAGATAATTTCTTTCGCTTAATAATAGTTTTCTTTCCTCTTGGCTGCAGACTCTCATAACTAGCACCATGCCAAACATTCGAAGATTGGATTATGGCCTGTCGTACTTGATTATTTTTGTCAGCATGCTGACCCAGGGTGCCCTTTTCTTGTGTTGTTCCTTCTGTTTCCATTTTTCATGTCATCCAGCTTTTCATCTTGTCAATCAGCTTTTGACTTCCTGATTAAAGTGTCTGTCACAGGAGCAGCCTAGTCTCCAGTCAGTTGTTTAATTTGTTCCTCATGGCATCCAATTGAGTTATTCATCTGGCCCAGCTGTTCCCAAGTGCTTCCAGCATCACTTTTTCATGTGTTTGGGTTTAACCTCTATATCTGTGTACAACAGTGTGAATTGTTCCATTCATTCTGTTGACTGTGGATTGCTTTGCCTTTGTTTAATGCCTTGACACTGCTAGGCTGGCTGCTACCGTATACTGTGGTTTAACTAACTAGGCAGAAACAATATTTCAGCCTGGTGTTATGGTAACAAGTACAACTAAACAGACTAGTTTTCAAGCAGTATAACAGGTCCAGTTTAACAATTAAGAACATGTAATGGAAAACTCAGCTCTTTGAGATTTGAATCCACCCAAAAAATAACATTGATAATGCATGGCAGAGGGAGAGAAATACCAGTTTGCCAGCAGTTGTGGAACTTTTGGCCTTCACTCAAAATCAATTTGCTTCATTATCATGGGAGGTATTCTTTCTGGGCCAAATCCAGCCTTTGTGCACCCTGGCCATAACTCCCATTGTCTTAACCAGGAGTTTACATGCTTACCAAAGGGTTAAATTTGGTGCTCTGTCTAAAGTGGTGCAGATGGCCAATCAGACCAATTGAATTTAAATCAACTCAGAGACATGGCAGTTTGAAACTTGTAATATCTTGTTGTGTTACTTTATTCAGGGCTATAGTAGAGAGATAATTGGGGTGCGGGAGATCAGTATTAAATTCTAATGCTAACATCTGTTCCCTCTGTGAGCTCTGTGCCTCAGTTTCCCCCACCGGAAATAGTAACACCCACATCACAGCAGTACATGAGTTTATCAAGTGATTTGAAATAGAAAGCATGACATAAGTGCTTAGCATGATCATTCAAAATTATTGGAAGCCAATATAATGCAACAGACCCTTGAAAGAATTAATGGAAATAATTTCAAGAAGGAAAGTAATTTTATGATAATCAACGCTCGTAGTTATGTGAGCTAAAATAAAGGTAATTAAATCTCATGTTTCAGGGCACAAAGTCATTAGGTGATAGGGGTCAGGAAGGATTTTATTTTTAATCCCACACACAGCATTGCATCATTGACACAGCGTATTACATTTTTTTCACCTGCAGCATCAAGTATTGGTATTTGCTGAAGGCATATTACCTAGTAATCTGATATAGCAAATCCTATGTTTTGGTGTAAAAGAATATTACATTTATATATGCTGCATAACCTATTTGGCAAATTAAAATAATTCAGTCCAAAACTGGGTAGATTTTCTGAAATTGTAGCATTTCCCTTCTTATTCCTGTAATACCCATTTCTCCATAGACACATCGAAACTTGAAGTGTTCATTCCAAAGCACAGAGTTTTTAGTGGAGTTTTATATACACCAGAAAAATTGTATTAAAATAATATTTACTCAGTCAAGTCCCTGTTGGATATGTATCTACATCATAAAACTGCCAACTCAACTGGCCCTCATTGGCACCCATATTGGAATTCTCAGCTGAGAGGCCAAGGATTCAATGGACACGGAGACTGAACTGCCCTTTCATCCCTACAGGTGGTCCTTCCAACTCAAAAGTGAGGTATACTGTTGGAGTGGTGTTGTACCTGTTCCATGGATAAATAAATGACTTCAGTTTCCCTCACCTTCATGCCAAAGCCTTTCAGGACCATTAAATTCTTTAATAAAGAATCTCAACTTTTTATTTGGTTTGTGAGCAAGGATGTGCCTGTACTCCTCTGTTTCCCCCACTCTCTAACTGGATTTATAAGCGCAGTCATGAGACTGTTTTGAACATAATCTGGTTTTAACCACGGCTAAATATTTTTCATCCATTGTGGATGTGTTTGGGAAGGGTTGTTACTGAAAAGTACAACTGTGCAAACCATGCTCTTTTGGAGTGAGTGTGTACGTGCTATACGTTTTAGGATGAATTTTTTTTAAAATATGGTGCAGTGGGAGTGTGCCTAAAAATGTTCACTTGGCAGGAAACTTCCCACGAGTATGTGAGTATCTGCAGGGGTCAGTGTAGGAAAACAGGTCAGTGTACTGGTCCAATCACCACCCACAAAATAAGTTCTGCCACTCAGACTAGATTATGCAGATATTCAAAACAGGATCATCTGTGTCGCTTGGCTCAACTGAGCTCCTTGATCTTGGCTTTCTAAGCTTGGTTTCCCCATGGGCTCTGCTAGGCTCCTTTGTTTTAGCACCACTTATGTTTACTGAGTTCACATTTTTGAGGTATTCTTTGCAAACAGAATCAGCTAGAGATGTACTTTTAAAAAAATCTGAGGTTTTGGAGAACCTCATGGACAGTGGAACTAGGCTCTACAGAGGAAAAGGATTGAGGGTAAGATACAGCTTGAAAGAGGCGATCAGTAGATGGGTGCGTATCAGATGTTTCTGAACCATGAGAAATGAATCTGGTGGCCAAGCATGCACTTACTAGGGCTGTACAAATAATTTGCACAGAGCTCAGCTGAAATCATGGTGGAACGTGGGTTCTGTGGCATTTGTGAAAATTAGCTCATGTTTATGAACCTGAGCTGATGGTGTTTGTGCATAGAGTATGGCGTATTTAGCTGTGTCAGGCTGTGATGCCTTTTGGTTTGTATGCTGCCACTTTACATTTCTTGCACTTGATCTGTGCACTGTTAAGCAGCCATTTTATTCTTAAAGCTCAGTGCGGACTGTGAAAAGAGACATATGTAGAGTGTCTTTACTTTTGCTTTTTCTTATTTTGTTGTTTTCAATCTACAATAAAGGTCATTCTAGCTGATGGTACACATTCTGCTCTTTATTCAAATAACAGTCCAGTTCCTGCCTTCTAACTCTACTACACCTCATCCCCTTTACCTTTTGACATCTTCAGGGAAAGTCTGAAATATCAAGATGTTTACTG
Organism: Trachemys scripta elegans; assembly: GCF_013100865.1. Lineage (NCBI taxonomy): Eukaryota > Metazoa > Chordata > Testudines > Emydidae > Trachemys > Trachemys scripta. Next base: position 116,219,838 of record NC_048298.1, read on the forward strand.
AACATAGGGAATAAGCTACCTTCCCCAGGGTAAGGTAACTGAGCTTAGGTTGGCTCATGAGACACTAGTCCTATACAAGAGGAGATGAGCTTCAGGGCACATATAAATATGCATTATATACACACAGTTACCATCCCAGCCAGAAGAAATACATATGTTTAACAAGCACATTTAGAATGCATCTTGGTTAGTTTTTGCTACACTAATAACTCCTGCAATTAAGCAATGTTGGTAGCCAGAATAAAACTTGCATTCCTCTCAATGCCTGAAGAGTAGATATGGGCAGATATTTAACCCCTTGAATGCACTTGGGCAATCAGCATGTCTTAGATCAGGAAGGCTGTAACTGTAAACCCCTTGGAGGTAGTTTTGCTTCTTCTGTTACATCAGGAGGTGATAAAATAAAACAGTATGGCTGAATATTAAAAAGTCTGGAAAACTTTATGACTATACTAATAATAACCACCTTATGTTTAAATAACTTCTTTCATACAATTTCTAACTTCACCTACCACTGAACTAGAGCCACCTCTGGGGTGAAATGTGGCAGCTGTTTAACCGCATATAGAAACACTAAGCAAGAAATTAAAATAGGACGTATAGAAGAATACCATATCCCACTGAAACTGCCGGGGCACTTTATGTAGCAAGGAAGTAATGACCTGAGTTGGAATTTAGGGCTGGTCTACACTGGGGGGGGGGTGGGAAATCGATCCAAGATACCCAACTTCAGCTACGCGAATACCGTAGCTGAAGTCGAAGTATCTCAGATCGAATTACCTGGAGTCCATATGGCGCGGGATTGACAGCCGCAGCTCCCCCGTCGACTGCGCTACCGCCGCTCACTCTGGTGGAGTTCCGGAGTCAACGGTGAGCGTGTTCGGGGATCGATATATCGCGTCTTATCGATCCTGGATAAATCGATTGCTACCCGCCGATATGGCGGGTAGTGAAGACGTACCCTTAGTCACGTGCTTTATACCCTGACTTTTAATTTATTTTACCCTAAAATAAGGATAATTATTATTTATTATTTGTATTATAATAGTGGCAAGAGGCCACAATAGCACCATGTGCTAGGCACTGTAGAAACATACTGACAGACACAATAACTCTCTTTGCCCTGACAGCTTCCACTCTATGGCCATGTACTTGCCATCTGTTTAACCTTAGGCCAAATTCTGGAGTCCTTACTGAGGTGACTCTTCCCTCACCCACAACAGCAGTTTTATCTTGAGTAAGGGAGTAATACATACAGAACACACATTTCATTGGTGGACTTGGATATGCCTAGCTATGTTTGGGTGCAGAAGATGGAGAACAGGCAAAAAGATTCAAGCACAAAACTAACATGCATAGTGGAACTAGGATCTACAAAGGAAAAGGGTTGAGGGTAAGACATAGCCCTGACCCACTCGGCACCAGCCACAGGAGCTGGGCCAGTGGAGGGAGAACACACTCTGCACTCTCAAAAAGGGTGCATGAGAGGCTTCTCAAGGTGATATTCCCCCAGAGCTCATGGAGATGCTGTCCTTCCTATAGACACATGCCTCTGGGAGCAGCCACAATGCACAGCTTTGTGGTCCTCCAGACCCTTGCAAATGCAGGCACTGGCTTAAGGCCACAATCTTGCCCTCACACTTTATGCATTCACTTCATATTGCAAAATACTGGTACTCTTCTATGCCCACAATGATTTTTCACACAAATGTTTGCTCACCGAAACCTCTTGTATCCCATGGCTATGAGAGGCAATGCTGGACTGGATGATGTTTTAATGCACTCAATTCCATTTAAAATTCTACAGGAGAAGTTTTTTCCCTGTGAATAGAGCCTTTAATGAATGCTCAAGTTTAAATGAATGGTGTATTTCTTGGCTGGGTGTCAAAGGCTTAACAGAACTTGCACTATAGTCTTCTCACAGGAAAAAACAAATAGTTTCACACTGAGGTATTTGGAAACAGGTGTGCTGAACAATTACAGAACATTATGGCTCTTGGTGGCACCCTTCCAAGAAACTGAGATCTAAAAATGTACAGTAACACTGTCACATTGATAAAATATCCGCTCCTGAATCCCACTAGTAAGGGAGAAGCTGACTGGAGCACGGAGAGAAGATGTGATTACTATTATGTCAGGGTGCGAGGCAGCTAAAATTGCTGCCAATAGCCATGGAGAGAAAACAATAGAAAAACTTCAGTCCGAACTTGGTTTGGAAGGACAGGAAGACATCATCTGCTTAGCAGTTCACTACCACTGCCCTGCCTCAAGTGAGCCCTTCACACACCACACACACACACACACCAGTCTATATTTAACTTCAGCAAAGTGCTTGACAGTGATCTCTCCTTCTTCAGCATCAAGATCCCTGTCACAGCTCCACATAATAGAGCAAGAGCCTTCTTTCCTGCAGCTCTTCTTACCTAGAAGAGCCTTTCCATAGCTCTGTCTCACCAGCCCTCCATCTTATTTCAAATCTCAGCTGAAGATTTATCTTTTCTCCCTCGACTATGCACGTGAACCTTAACTTGACAGACTCCTCTGTTATACAACACTTATTAATCCAACATTTTACTTCCCCCCATTTCTAACAAAGCAGCCAGACACAGTTCTAATAACTTCCAAAAATTAAATGCACAAAAAAGACCCCTAGCCATAGTGTCCATCAGCCTGGCACATTCCCCCCAGCTTTTGCAAAAGTTGTTTATATCCCCTGAAATGTTTGGATAGACAATGTTTACCAGTACCTCTTAATTTCTCTGATACCGTGCCTCTTTGAAACCAATATTCTTGGAAATGTGCAACTGCGATACTCGTTCAAACTACAGGTCTATCAAGTCTGATAGATTGTAGTAGTCAATTACCAATACCTCAATGCAAGGTGGCCCCGCCTCCTCCCCCTCCATAATCCACCAGGCTAATTATGTAAAGCTGTACATGGGAAATTCCTTCCTGAACCAGATTATTTTACCATATATAGCTACACATTTTATTACCGGTCATTGAATTATTCATCTCTCAGTATTTGACTCTATGACGTCACGTGGCAGTGGATTCCTGAGACAATTCTAATGTTGAAAGATGAAAATACCTTATCCCATTTTTTAAATTTTAAGAGAGGGGAGAGACCTCAAGACTCTTCTATGTATTCTACAGTGCAACACATTTATATATCTCTGTTGAGCCTGTGCGTCTTATTCAAGGTCTGTTCTGCTCAACACTCTGGCCCAACAACATGTTGTATCCACCAAACAAAGAATTAACAACTTCAACAGAACTTTATTTACAGTGGAAGTCTCTTTTCCAAGCTGTAGCTGCACACTCTGTAACTCTCCCCGCCTCCTCAACTCCTCCCCCCTCCTTCCTGTTTCCTGTCCTTTCAGACTCCCAACAGCCAGTGCTCCCAGTTCCAATAATCACATGCAGCATCTAAACACCACATTCCCTCCTCTCTTAAGAAACTTTCCAAATTAAAATAAACATTGTTGTTCTAACCACAGGAACAAATATGAAACAAGACACTATACTGTTGGCAGGAATATTACAGTGAAAACACTGTAGACACTACATAACAGTCTCTAGTCCAGGCAGGTGGTTGTCTGAGTCTGACAGGCCATCTCTCAAGCCCCGGTTCCAGTGCAATATCTTGTTGTGTTGGTTCTACAGTGAAGTCATCCAATGCAGACTGGGTGTTGGCATAATCTCCTCTTGGTGCATAGGCAGGTGCAAGATAAGAAGCATTCCATACCCGCCCATCAGAAAGTCGATAGGTGTAAGGTCCCTTCTTCTCTATGATTTTAAGAGGACCTGCGAATTTATGGTCCCCTTTGCATAAGATTCCAGGTTTTCGTAGTCTAAGGCCTTGTCTACACTACGAGAGTAGTTCGATTTTACTTAAATCGAATATTTGGAATCGATATTGCAAAGTCGAACGTGTGTGTCCACACTAAGGACAGTAATTCGACTTTGTGAGTCCACACTAACGGGGAAAGCGTCGACATTGGAAGCGGTGCACTGTGGGCAGCTATCCCACAGTTCCCGCAGTCCCCGCTGCCCATTGGAATTCTGGGTCGAGCCACCAATGCCTTCTGGGTAAAAAAATGTGTCGAGGGTGCTTTTGGGTAACTGTCGTCATCCATCCATCACTCACTCCCGCCCTCCCTCCCTCCCTGAAAGCGCCGGCGGGAAATCATTTCGCGCACTTTTCAAGTCATTGACAGCGCGGACGCCACAGCACTGTGAGCATGGAGCCCGCTGCAACCATCGCTGCAGTTGTGGCCGCTCTCAACGCCTCGCAGCTTATCATACAGGTTGCCCTGAGGCAGATGCAGAAAAGTCAGGCGAGGAGGCTACGTCAACGCGGTGATGGCCTGAAGTGTGAGAGTAGCACAGACCTCTCAGAAAGCAGGGGACCCAGCGCCGAGGACATCACGGTGGCAATGGGTCATGTTGATGCCGTGGAACGGCGATTCTGGGCACGGGAAACAAGCACTGAGTGGTGGGACCGCATAGTGCTGCAGGTCTGGGATGAATCACAGTGGCTGCGAAACTTCCGCATGCGGAAGGGAACTTTCCTTGAACTTTGTGAGTTGCTGTCCCCTGCCCTGAAGCGCAATGACACCCGGATGCGACCAGCCCTGACTGTCCATAAGCGAGTGGCCATAGCCCTCTGGAAGCTTGCAACGCCTGACAGCTACCGGTCAGTCGCGAGCCAGTTTGGGGTGGGCAAATCTACCGTGGGGGTTGTTGTGATGCAAGTAGCCAAGGCAATCGTTGATGTACTGCTGCCAAAGGTAGTGACCCTGGGAAACGTGGAGGCGATCATAGATGGCTTCGCAGCGATGGGATTCCCAAACTGCGGTGGGGCCATAGATGGAACTCACATCCCTATCCTGGCACCGGACCACCAGGCCAGCCAGTACATTAACAGAAAGGGCTACTTTTCCATGGTGCTGCAAGCACTGGTGGACCACAGGGGACGTTTTACCAACATCTACGTGGGATGGCCGGGCAAGGTTCATGACGCTCGTGTTTTCAGGAACTCTGGTCTGTTTAGACGGCTGCAGCAAGGTATTTACTTCCCGGACCACAAAATAACTGTTGGGGATGTGCAGATGCCTATAGTCATCCTCGGGGACCCAGCCTACCCGCTAATGCCCTGGCTCATGAAGCCCTATACAGGTGCCCTGGACACTGAAAAAGAACTCTTCAACTACCGGCTGAGCAAGTGCAGAATGGTGGTGGAGTGTGCTTTTGGACGTCTCAAGGGGAGATGGAGAAGCTTGATGACTCGCTGTGATCTCAGCGAAACCAATATCCCCATTGTTATAGCAGCTTGCTGTGTGCTCCACAATCTCTGTGAGAGCAAGGGGGAGACCTTTATGGCGGGGTGGGAGGTTGAGGAAATTAGCCTGGCTGCTGATTACTCACAGCCAGACAGCCGGGCGATTAGAAGAGACCAGCGGGAAGCGCTGTGCATCCGGGAGGCTTTGAAAGCAAAGTTCCTGAGTGAGCAGGGTAACCTGTGACTTTCTAATTTTGTGTACAGAGAAGCCTTCACCCCACTTCCAACACACGTTTCAAAATAAAAATAGTTCTACTTTGTTAAAGCACACCGTTTTCTGTAATACTGTTTTCGCGGGAATTTTTTAAAACTGGGACGCAGACTGTGGTGCGGAGCGGGTGTAGTGTAGTCGCGCGAATGCAGCTTCTAAACTGAAGGACTGACAGGCTCCGGTGCGGTGGGATGGTTCTTTCAACGGAGCCTGTCACCCCTCCTGATAGGGACTGTGTGTATGGGGGTACTATGTGACTTTGTGGCGGGGGGGGACGCTTACAGATCCCCTGCTGTGTGGCTCTGTGATCCTGCCTAAGGACCGCCGCTTCAGATCTCTAACTGCCCTCCCGTGCCACAAAGTCACAGAGCAACCCACCTCCCACCACATAACATGAAAAGAACCTCCCAGACTAACCAGGGTAAGTAGTCACTGCATCACTGCACTATGTATGTGCCCTGCTGCTGTGCCTGCCCCCGACTATGTACCCTGCCAAAGGTGACTGTCCTGTCCAATTACCAACCCCCTTTCCCCCCCTCCTCCAAAAGAACATGATGGAAACAGTAGTTAACAGAAACATATTTTTTATTAACAACTACACAGGGGACTGGGAAGTGAAACTTGGACGGGGGCTTGTGTCAGGCGGGAAGGAAAGAACTTGTCAAACTTTGGGGACTGAGAGCCTTCTGCTGCTCGAGCTCTCTGCAGGGGTGCAGTGAGAGTTAGCAGGGACTCTGCCGCCTCTCCTTCTGTGCACTTTGGGTGAAGGGAGTATGGGACTTGGTGGCGGGGGAGGGCGGTTAGAGATGGACTGCAGCGGGGCTCTGTCCTCCTGCCTCCGTTCCTGCAGAACATCCACAAGGCGCCGGAGCGTGTCCGTTTGCTCCCTCAGTAGTCCAAGCAGGGTTTGAGTCGCCTGCTGGTCTTCCTGACGCCACCTCTCCTCCCGATCCATGTTGGCTTGGTGCATTTGGGACAAGTTCTCCCGCCACTGGGTCTGCTGTGCTGCCTGTGCTCTGGAGCAGGCTATAAGCTCGGAGAACATGTCCTCCCGTGTCCTCTTCTTCTTATGCCTAATCCTCCCTAGCCTCTGGGAGTGTGATGACAGGCTAGGTTGTGAGACAGTCGCAGATGGGGCTGTGGGAATGGGAAAAAGGGAGTGAATTCCTCAGAAACATAAATGTAGTTGTGAACAAAGAACATAGTCTTTCTCTGTGAACAGGACCATGCACAGCACCTATCACATGCGCACTCAGCACAAGGTCGAATTCTCGGCCTTCGCATTCACTGTCTGTGGTTTTGCAGAGCACTTTTGAGAACCCTGTCAGGACAACGGAATTTCTGTTGCAGGCAGACATGGTAAGCCGTAGATTCGTGGCAGCTTAAAACTTTAATATTAGCAATGGCCTCATTTCACATTGAAATCAATGTCGGTCCCTGCTGCCAGCAATCCGGCAAGCAGGAAGTTTGCTCCTGTCCCACACCCTCGCGGCTGTCCCCGGGAACGATCCCTTTCGGCTGACCCTTTCCCGCCTCCACCGCGTGGCTGCAAACCAGCCAACACTAATAACATTCCCCTACCTCATTCAAAGCAGGTCTTCATGAGCGACATCACCCTCATGAGGATCTCTGAGAGCGACAGACAGAGAATGCTCCGGGAAAGCCTCCAAAGACCAGGGCCGTATGCCGCCATGCTGTGCCAAGCAATGATTCCGGAGTACTTGCTAGTCTCGTGGCGCGGCAACGTGTCCTACTACGGAGGACCCAATAAGGCCGCTCTCCCCAAGAACCTAATGCAGCGGATTTCAAATTACCTGCAGGAGAGCTTCCTTGAGATGTCCCAGGAGGATTTCTGCTCCATCCCCGGACATATAGACCGCATCTTACTGTAGCTGCAGTAGCAGGGACTACACAGTAGAGCGGCTTGGGCAGGACAATCATGCAAAACCGGACATTGCTAGATTTTTTTGAAATACTTGCACTGCCCATGACTGAACCGTTAAGTTATTCAAAGTAATCATGAGAAACCCATTTTTTACATTGTTAATAATCATGTTCTGTTACAAATAAATGTTTAGATGTTTACAACACTTACTGGATGATCCTTCACCAGATTCTGTGTCCGGGGTAACGGCTGGGGAGGGTTGGTAGGGGATCTCTGTAAGGGTGATGAAGAGATCCTGGCTGTCGGGGAAATCAGCGTTGTGAGCGCTGTCGACTGCCTCGTCCTCCTCATCTCCTTCCTCATCTTCCCCGTCCGCTAACATGTCCGAGGATCCGGCCGTGGACACTATCCCATCCTCAGAGTCCACAGTCAGTGGTGGGGTAGTGGTGGCGGCCGCACCGAGGATGGAATGCAGTGCCTCGTAGAAACGGGATGTCTGGGGATGGGATCCGGAGCGTCCGTTTGCCTCTTTGGTCTTCTGGTAGCCTTGCCTCAGCTCCTTGATTTTCACGCGGCACTGCGTTACATCCCGGCTGTATCCTCTCTCTGCCATGTCTTTAGAGATCTTCTCATAGATCTTTGCATTCCGTCTTTTGGATCGCAGCTCGGAAAGCACGGACTCATCGCCCCACACAGCGATGAGATCCAAGACTTCCCGATCAGTCCATGCTGGGGCCCTCTTTCTATTCTGAGCTTGCACTGCCATCAGTGCTGGAGAGCTCTGCATCGTTGCCAGTGCTGCTGAGCTCGCCACGATGTCCAGACAGGAAATGAGATTCAAACTGGCCAGACAGGAAAAGGAATTCAAATTCAAATTTTCCCGGGGCTTTTCCTGTGTGGCTGGTCAGAGCATCCGAGCTCGTACTGCTGTCCAGAGCGTCAACAGAGTGGTGCACTGTGGGATAGCTCCCGGAGCTATTAACGTCGATTTCCATCCACACCTAGCCTAATTCGACATGGCCATGTCGAATTTAGCGCTACTCCCCTCGTCGGGGAGGAGTACAGAAGTCGAATTAAAGAGACCTCTATGTCGAACTAAATACCTTCGCGGTGTGGACGGGTGCAGGGTTAATTCGATGTAACGGCGCTAACTTCGACATAAACGCCTAGTGTAGACCAGGCCTAACAGAGGAACCACACTCAAACTTTGGTTCCTTAGCACCCCGCCGCTTGTTTGTGAAAGCCTTAGACTTTGCTTGGTTCTGTTCAACTGTCTTTCTCACATCATCCTTGTGTGGGACATCAGGTCATGCCTTTAACAATCCAGCAATGTTCAGTTTAGTAGTCATCTGTTTCCCATGAAGTAACTCTGCAAGTGATCTTTGCATTGTGGCATGTCGTGTAGCCCGGTATGCTTGCAAGAAATCAGTAGTGAAGGGTATCCAAATCGCCCTTCCAGTTTAGCTGTTCGCAAACTCTCTTTCAAACTTCTGTTAAATCGTTCGATTTCCCCATTGGCTTGAGGGTAATATAGGGATGACCTCCTGTGTAAAATGTTCCTCTCTGCTAGAAAAGTTTCAAACTCCAGGGAAGAAAATTGACTACCATTATCTGAAACCAGTTCTTTGGCGTTACCTTCCCGGCTAAAAACTGAAGAGAGGAACTTAATTACTGTAGCAGAAGAAATTTGCGATGTAAATGCCACCTCAGGCCATTTGCTGAAATAGTCTATTAAAGTGATGGTATAATAACAGTCAAGTGGAGCAGTATCAAAGAGCCCTACAATGTCAATCGCCACTTTTTCCCATGCAGATTCAGGAAGAGGAACAGGCTGTAATGGAGAGGTACATGTCACTGCTGTCTTATCATGCATTTGGCAAGTGACACAGGATTTTATGAGTGCTTCAGTTTGAGAGTCCATCCCTGGCCACCAATACAGATCCCGTAGTTGTTGTTTGGTTCTGACAATTCCTTGATGAGTATCGTGTGCCAGGTGTATGAGTTTTGACAGTAATTCTTTTGGCACAAGTAGCCGGTGTGTACCTTGTAGCACACAGCCATCAAGCAAAGAAAGTTCATCCCGAACTCTAAAATAAGGCAGCAAAACTGGGTCAAGGTTTTTAGGGTTACTGGGCCACCTCTTTGTCAGAAATTCCTGTAATTTTTGTTGAATTGGACACGCTGAACAAGCAGCTTGAAATTGTTCTCTTGTAACTGCAGTAAGATTGCTTGTAATAAGCGCAACTACTATATCCTCATCCTCCGGTGGACCATCTGGTGAAGGCAAAGGCAGGCGAGAAAGGCAATCAGCTACCACATTTTTGTTTCCAGGCTTATATTCCACTTCATAATTGAAAGAAAGTAGTCTTGCAGACCATCTAGCAATAAGATATCCTGCTCTTCCCAGTCCTTTCGTGGTGAGCAACATCGTCAAAGGGCTGTGGTCTGTGCGCAACTTGAATGTGCAGCCCCACAGGTAAGTTCTCCATTTTTCAATAGCCCAGACACAAGCAAGTGCTTCTTTTTTAACTGTAGAATATTTTTTCTCAGCATTACTTAGTGTCCTTGAAGCAAATGCAACAGTCTTCTCTGTGTTGTCCTCATGATGTTGTGTGAGGACAGCCCCAAGTCCATAATCAGAAGCATCAGTAGTTACAATTGTGGGCAATGCGGGACTGAATAATGCAAGTACTGGACTATGTACAATCAAGTCTTTCACCCTTTCGAAACTAACGTTGTCCACACTAAGGTTGAACTTCTCCGTAGTAATTCTCATAACGGTTCAATGACAGAAGCATAATTGGGAATGAATTTTGCATACCAGGAGGTAAGACCCAAGAAGGAACGTAAGGTTTGCAAATCTGTTGGAGGAAGAGCATTTGAAATTGCCAGGATATGATCTGGATCAGGTTTTAGTCCAGCCTGTGAAATTGTATGTCCCAGAAAGGAGAGTTCAGTTTGTCTAAATTTGCATTTGGACCTGTTGAGCTTGAGGCCTGCTTTGCTGATGCAGTTTAGTACAGACTGCAGGTTATTGTCATGCTCCTCAGTAGTATTTCCAAACACAATAATATCATCCAAATAGCACTGAACTCCATGTTGATTCTTCAGAATCAATGACATCATTTTTTGAAAGGCACTTGGGGCTGATGCGAGACCGTATGGTAATAAATTACCATATGGTCCCTCATGTGTAATAAATGCTGTGAGGTCTCTGCTATCTTCATGCAACATAACCTGGTGGTATGCGCTCTGCAAATCAAGAGTAGAAAACATCTTTGCTCCACGGAGTTCTGCAAATACTTCCTCTATGTGAGGAAGAGGATGGCTGTCAATCACAATAGCTTTATTTGGCTCCCTTAAGTCCACACAAATGCGAATGTCTCCACCCTTCTTCTGCATCACTACTATAGGTGAAACCCATTCCGAGGAGTTAATCTCTTCAATAATGTCCTTTTGAACAAGTTTTCTAAGTTCCTCTGAAACAGCTTCCCTGACTGAAAATGGTAAGTGCCGTAATTTCTGTTGTACAGGCAACACATTATTCCGCATTTTAACTTTATGCAGAAACCCATAAGCACAGCCGAGTTTCCCCTCAACCTGGAGTTGGGTCCCAGCTGAAACTGGTGTGTGTACCGCAAGTGTGCTTTGCTGAGGAAGATCAATTCGTCCATTAACTACCCTGAGATTTAAAGCAGCTAATAAATCTCTGCCAAGGATAGGAATGCCTCTGTGAACAATGTAGAATTCCGCAGTTACACAGCGATCACCAAAAGTAACTATTGCTGGCAAGCAGCCACGTACTGGAATATGGTTTTTCAAATAGCATACCAAGTGAAGTTTGGGTTCAGTAAGAGGCACATCTAATGCAAATAGATGGAATCAGATAGTATAGATACTGCTGAGCCAGTGTCCAACATTAGCTGAATAGAGTGTGATTTGCCTGAGGGTATGGCAGAAACATTTACAGTGTACTTTATCTGTTCTGGAATATGTGC